>NW_024539629.1:0-140540 GCF_016647785.1 Suillus fuscotomentosus
CAACATGAGTCCACAAAGGCAAGGCGTCCCTTTAACCGATCTCATCAAGCAGGGCAATGGCGGTGTAGCAATGGCATGTGTCTCTACTTTGTTCGGATGACTTGAATTTGACCTGTGCATCTTATCCTTTCAGGTCGGTGATGGCATCAATGACTCACCCGCCCTTGTGGCTGCCACAGTCGGCATCGCCCTCTCCTCAGGGACCTCCGTAGCTATAGAAGCGCCGACATCGTTCTCATGCGTTCTGATCTCCTCGACGTCGTCGCTGCCTATACCTTTCGCGCAGTATCTTCTCGACGATCCGACGAAATCTTGTCTGGGCGTGTATATATAATGTACTTGGGATTCCGCTTGCGATGGGCGTGTTCTTACCCTTTGGGCTGTATATGCATCCGATGCTGGCAGGTGCCGCAATGGCGTTTCTCGTCGGTGAGCGTAGTGACGAGTTCCCTGATGCTGCGATGGTGGCGACGGCCAGTGTTGAGCGTGATGCCCGGGGAGATGGTCCCTGGGGAGACATTGTTCGAGAGCGGGATGAATGTGTTGGATGATATGTGGGATTCGGTGAAGGGATTGGTGAGGAGGCGGAGGGTGGATGAGGGGTATAGCCAGCTTTCGATGGAAATGTCGGATAGTGTTTGAGTAAGATAGGAATAAGTTGGAAGTTCGGTTGTATGTGTACTACTTGATGTTGACTTGATGTATACCTAGTTTTTCTTCGTGTAGTGACTATCGTATTCAAGTTAAATTTATAAGATTCCTGATGTGATAGTGACTCATATTTGTGGGTATTATTTTCGAGTATGTCCCAATCATTTGAGCAGTATCATGTCACAGACTCTTATCATATTCAAGTTTGGCGGCTTGGCAGGTCTGAGGTGGTCGAGCCAAAGTGACCCTAATTGTCACCATGATATCGTTGAACCTGCCCAGCCCGCGAGTGGCCCACGACACACCCTCTGACACGGCGATTCTGACTTCCTTCAGTTTCATACTGGTGAGTACTACGCTATTATGCATTTTTGTGCATCATATTGTTCAACGTGATAACATTCGATGCACATGGCGCTGTCGGCAGATAGGCCGTGAGCGCTAGCTACGGCCGGCCCACCCGGTGACCCTGGAATTTCCGGGTCCATTGACGCAATGTGCTACAAGTTTGTCATTGCCCTTCCCCGATTATCATAGTGTAGTATGAATCTACTCATGCCGGTTTTCTACAAGTATACTTGAAGATATCTAATCCCGAAGCTACGAGTTAGACGCGGGTGCTCTCAAGCCAGAAATAGTATATCTGTTAACCCAATGCTTTGCAGGGTATCAGCTTATCACACTATTAAGGGTTCAAGGTCCATCTGGTACCAGCCGCCACACGTTCCTGCGCACCTGAAAGGAGTCATCGTCAACTTACGAAAGGTATGATCAATTATTCTCATTTAGTACGAGTTCCTCGGGGTAACAACTTATTGCCTGCTTCTTCTGTTGACCTCCACAACCTTGTTCACTACAGATGTTTCGGATCCCAGATGGACAATCCTCTGTGGAGGTAAACCTTGTTCCTTGTACACGATACATGACCTGACATATAAATTGAATCGCAGAGTTTTTATACCGCACGGGGTGACGGAGAAGACGACCTTCCACCTGGAAACGTGAGCAAACAGCAAGTCAAGCAGGCGATTCAAGATATCGCAGATTCAATACTTCGTGACATGCCCCTTCGGTTGCTGAATACCGAAGATGGAAAAATCTATGCTCGCTCCGCTCTCATCACGAAATTCGAAGAGTCGAATATATTTCGCTGGCTTCTCCACCTCACAACCACCAGGTCTGCTCTGGAAGAAAAGCAGTACATCCTTAAAGTGGTCAAACCCTTCTTTGAATATACCATGCTCTCTCACAGGTGGGAGGGCGACGAACCTGGCTTCAAAGATATCCCGCAAGAGGGGGTCTATACACTTTCTACATCGAGATTCGACAAAGTTCGTAATCTCTGCGATAAGGCGCGCAGTCGTGGATTTCGCTGGACGTGGATCGACACATGCTGCATTGATCAGGGGAGCAGCGCCGAAGTACAGAAGTCCATCTCGTCCATGTTCTCATGGTATCGCGGGTCGGCACTGACGATCATCTACCTCTCTGATGTCGTGGAATCCAGCAGTCAGGCACTTTTACTGAGCGAGTGGTTCCGGAGAGGCTGGACTCTTCAGGAGCTGCTTGCCGCCAAGGTCATTCGGCTCTACAAGAAGGACTGGACTCCATTTTCCCCAGAATCCAACCACAAGAACGTTGCTGAGATCCTGGTTGCGTTAGAATCTGCAACTGGGATACAGAAAAGTTACCTCAAGTTCTATTCCCCAAGTGTCGAGCACCCTCGAATGAAGCTCAGATGGGCTCAGAATAGAGTGACCAAGGAGAAGGAAGACGAAGCGTATTGCTTGATGGGAATCTTCGGATTCACTATGTCAGTTACCTACGGAGAAGGTGATCAGGCATTCTCTCGACTTTTGATGGAGATCATGAGGCGCACGGGAGATGCGACTCTCCTCGACTGGATTGGGCAGCCTTCCACTTTGAACACTTGCCTTCCTTCCTCCCCGAGTTGTTTCTCGAACGCTCCTTTCGCAACTATGGAAATGTGTTTCGACACCCTCCCTCATCCTGTTTTGAGCTTTGCGTTGGCTGCTAAGGTCGTCTATGTGTTTAAAAAGGCTATCCGCAGGGCAAGAAAGTGAGATTTTTTTCAATTTAAGTGCGTGTTTGTGCTCATATGTATTATGTTCAGCTCGTCTCGTGTCCGGAATGGTCACAACACAGGTCAGGAGCTAAGCGTTGAGATGTCTGACGACGATGGCGCACCACACATTGCAAAGACCACAAGTAGTCAGAGCATTTTTCTGCTCGGACGATCTACAAGCTTTCCGTTTGAAGGGAGCGAGATGATACCCCTTGCCAGACTGCTTGAGAAGCCCCCACGGCCATACACTCTTAACGCTGAAATTCACATCACTGTGCCGTGCTTTGTGCATGAAGTACTGTCGCTTTACTTCACACCGGTCTCGGGGTCATACTCTTGTTGTGCAGACGGCATCCGACCATTCAGTCTTGTCACCTCCGAGAATTTGGAAATATTTACACCTGACCGCCATTCCTCATCTCGTTATCTGCTGGCACGAACCTGGGATCCACGACTGTCTTATGACTCTTCGCATGTATACCACATTACCATGCCGCTGCTTCGTCAACGACTCAAGAACCAATTCTTTGCGATCCTGCTAGAACGTCTTCGCGATGGCCGGTTCAGAAGAGTATCCACAGGAGAACGTATTGTTGCGGAGCTTGAGCGATTTTCCCCGCAAACGTACGGAGTACGGTTTCTTCATCTTCAGTGATACAATGATGTGTTATATCCCTTGGCGCGTCGCCAAAGTCTTCGCATACATGAATTATTCTGGTATATCCAAGCCAAGCATTATCTTTAAGATTCATAAACTGATACATAACTTAACATTTCACCGAAACCTCACTCTGTTCACTGCATCATTACTGACATACATAAGATATTATCAGTTCGCCTGGAAGCCGCATTTATCATGTTTATCATTTGTACGATACAACTACGATATTTTGTAGTTAGCGAGTACACTGGACATTCGACCGCTTTTACTTACATGTGTGAATTACGAGTGTCATGAGGCGCTATCTGGGCCCTGGCGCCGCATCTGCCCCCCGGAAAACCTGATCACAGATAGTAACTAGCAAGTGCGCGCGGCTTCAAGGAGAAAGGCACGAGGCTTTCCGAGTCTGGTCCCTTTTCTAGTAGGCCACCTAGTAGATCGTTCCAATAACGAACAACTTCACTACGAGACGTATTAAGATACAAGGGTAATATCTCACGATTAACGGTATTCTGTCTCCATGTCAGCCATTGGAAGTGTATTCCTGGGAGATTTCCAGCGACATCGTATAATATCTTCCACACCTCCACCGTCATCACCTCCGCCCAGCCAACTTGGACATCAAATGAGTGTTGGATCTGTTTCGCAATCCCTCGAGGAACTCGTAGAACCTTTGGATGATGCCCAGTCAGAGCTGTCTGATGAACAGCCGACTCCGGCTGCTGTGATGCCTTTAGCACAACTCGAACCATCAACCGCGCCTCCCGTCATAGATCCCGTCCTATCGCTGGAGCTGAGACTCCGCTGGCTGGAAGCGCTGATTCTAGGCGTGCGGCAGGATGCGCGGGATCGTAAAGGAAAGGACAAAGTACCAGAGCTCAAGCGCGGTGAAACCCTCATTCGCTTAGCCGAGGACGTACAACAGCGCCTCGACAACGTCATACAATCCAACGACGGTCTTCAGAGATTCATGAGCAAATGTAAGGTCATCAAAACACGTCTTTCGTCACGTTTCTGACGCGTCCATCCCCTACTATAGATGACCTACACGCCCATCTACTAACTGCAGCATTTGCTCTGTCAGGGGTGCTCCCTGGGCCAGCCCCGGCATACGAAAACATGTCCCCAGAAGAACTTGAAGCGCTCCTGGTAGAGATGGAACCAGAAATTCGAGCTGCAGATAGGGACATGCGCGAGATCGAAATGCTAGAACAGAAAGGCGTGACAGCAGCTGGAAGACTCGCAGGTCTGTCGTGCAGACCCATACTGATCGTTCACCAAGATTCTCATTTCCGATTGTCTCTAGACTATGAAACCTTGCAGCCTCGTTTGGACGCGCTTTTGGAAGCGCATCAGGAGGATATTAGATTGGCTGCGTCGTTAGAGAAACGAATAGCAGCTCTTGTCGACAGACATGCTACTCATGTGCGTATTCGTTCGTACATCTTCAACCGGTTTTCACAATTTGACTTGTTCTTTTAGGTGGATGCGCTCTCCGAACTTTTCGTGGCATGGGATGACGTCCTCACAGAAACCGAAAATAAAGTCACAAAACTCGAACGTGATCGCGAAGAGCGCCAACGACTAGGTTATGAATAAACACTAACAGCCCACCTCCACGCCATGATAATTCCATCATACATAGGTACTTTACGCTCATTATAATGAACAGGAGAATGATGATAAAAAAGCTTTATTCCTTCCTACATAATCAAACAACTACATTACTCCCACCTCTTGGGCCAGGAATAAAAGAAAAGTGGGAGTGGATATATAATGAGAAGTCACAGTTAAGTAAATAACACGCGGAAATAAAAATTTAGGAACATCCAGGAAGAGAGGATTCATAAAGCGCATCCCTCGACATAAAGACGAGACTGCGGGAGGTTACATTAAGAGGGTCCGGAGCTGGGTGATACTTAAGGACAAGGACAAGGACAAGGAAGGACAGTGACACAAGGGAAGGAGCGTAATGAGGTTGAAACCACGCTGGCATAACAGAACGAGAAAGCATGAACACAAATGAGATAGGGTAGCCAGCCGAGGGACATAATAAAGAAGAGAAGAGAAAGAGATGATGTCTTGGGGCAGGGGTATCAGTCGCGCGCTACCCAATCGGTACTCCGAGAAACCAGTTCTATGGAGTTGTCAATGGTCCAGAACAGGCGTTCTGTGGCACTGCGTCCACTCCAACTTTTCTGGTCGCGCAATATCATAGCCTATAATCGTGGCCCACAGTCAGTCCTACTTGTTAGATCGTCAAAAAAACATACACGCACCTGCTGTGCACCAAAATTCCGCTGGTCATGTGCAAACAGCTCGACATTTTCTTCTAAAGCCTCTGCCAAAATCTGAAGGTCTTGGAGTATAGCCTGCATCGCACGCACCGCAGCAAGAGTGAGGACATCCTTGCGGTTGCGCATCGTCGTGCCTTCGGTATTGGGCGGAGGAAGTGTTTTGGAGATGCTCTGCAGCACAGTGTGCAAGATGCGTTTGGTCTCGTTCATGATCTTCTGGGCTTGAGGGTAGTTCTTCCTCGAAACGAGGACAAGAGCGCGCGTGATCATGTCAGATGCGAGAAGTTCCATTCTGCGCCGGACGATTACTGGATCTGATGGTTTGACTGGCTTGGGAGAGATAGTGGTAGCTTGAGGAAGGAGAGTGATCGTCAAGAGGACGGGATGGGCGAGGCGTGAAATTTGTTTCGATGCGCTGGGATCATAGAAAGACCCGTCAACCTCGAACACCGGAACCTCATCAATCATCCGGTCCATCATGCCATCCACAAGATCAGTACCATCGTCAATGGTCGTAGAATCAAGACCCATGCTCTGCACGAACTGATCTGTGGCATTGAGCGCGCGATTACTGTTCTGCGCAGAAGGACGGCGAATCTCAGTATTGTCGAGCTCACACTCGATAAGCATCTCTTTGCATTCGCCATAGCGAAGCTCGCCAACGTCAATGTCAACGTTGTGGCCATCTGTAGAGAGGATGGATGAAGGCCCACCCGAGACCTTGCGAATGCGGAAGCGCTGACCGTCGACGATCTTCATGTGCAGCTTCATGTTGAGTAGGCCAATGGACATCATGCCGCCGACACAGCCAGCAAGACAGCTACGGAGGTCATACCAGTCCTTGACAAAGGTGTATGTCCCGCTGGTGTGGTTCGACATCAGCCAAAGCGAAGCAGGGTCGTGGGAGCGACCATAGCCAAACGAGTGAATGGGCATATTTGCAGCTTCGGCACGGGCAAGAACAAGATCCATCTGTGCACGTCGCGTGCTATCAGCAGCATCGCTCACCAAGACCATCCCCGAGATAGGATTGCGAGTTTTGCGCTGAAGTACAACATCGAGACCTTCAAGACATGTGGTCAGCAGAAAGTAAAAATGAAAAACTGACCACTAACCATGGTTAACCGCAGTCACAACGTCCGTCTTTTCCTCTTTGGATGCTCTCACCAAGAACTCGTCGTCTTGTCCCCCATCCGGACGTCCAATTTCATCAATGAATTTGGATAGCCTTCCTCGGCTGAGCGCCTTACCAACGCAAAGGTACGGTGTTTTGCGCACACGCCCGCCAGGTCCTACTTCAAAAGTTACAAGACTCAAACGGTCCTTGGTTCCGAGAGAAGCGAGGATAAAGTCCAGTGATGCCTTGATGACCCGCAGCTTAAGCGCCGCAGTGCTGCGGGCAGCACTCGGTGGAGGAAGCGACACGATAAGAATGAGATCAATTGCCGTATGTGGGAGGGGAGCAAGTGAATTGGAGGGTCCAGTAGATACATGTGGTGCGACCAAGCCTGAAGGATGCGTCTCATAGTGCGAAAGTACATCCTCCTCACCGAGGGGTTGGAGTTTGGTTTGCATTTGTCTAGATTGAGGTTGCGGCGTGGAACCATGGGAGGTCGACGAGGACATGGTGGAGCGTGAGGAGCCATGGAGTAAACTATCGACTGTACTTGGTGATGTGGACGCAGTGCTCCCGCTAAGCATCCGCGCAGCCTTTCCGGAATCTCCGAACTCATCCATGTCCAGGCCACGGTCGATGGACGGCTGCGGCGGCGATGCTTGATTTTGAAAGGCATTTACCAGGCCCTGGATCTGACTCTTCCACGCATCCATGGAAGAGCGATCTTTGAAAACGAGGATGAAGGAGTCGAGTCGCTCATCTTCCATTTCAATGGTGATGCTCATTTCCCCGCTTGTGCTCGCGGTAATACGCTTGATATGTCGTACATAAATGCGACCCTTGAGGCGCAGGACACCCTTGTTGGACTGGTTGTTGCTCAACCCTGACACGGAAGTCGAGGCATCGTTGAAGGCTGGGGACGACAGGAACCGGCCAAGAGACCGCTTTTTCTCCTCTACAACGCAAATGATGGCCTCCTTAAAGAGGTACACGAAAAACTCCCGCACAAGGGCATCTCGGCGGACGGACAGCATGTCATACATTTGCAGGGGGCCAAGGCCAGACAATGCGTGGCCCTTCCAATCTATTATCCGGTTGCGCAAATCCTCAACGATAGCATTGAAAGGTGATGATTCTTCACCCTCTTCCTCCGCTGGTGGGCCTGGTCTATAATAGGAAGACTCGGCATTGGTAGATGACCATGGCTCGGTATATGAATCATAACGCTGAGTTTGGGATGGATGTCGCAAGGTATCATTTTGTCTTTGGGATGGATGAGGCAGCTCTGTTACGGTATCATTTCGTGTGAGCGTATGAGCACTGTGAGAACTGTATGCATCAGCCATGACGGGACCTGGAACATGAGCCGTTCCACGCCTGGCAGGTAACTCGATTACAACAATGCAGGTCAAAGGTTGACAAGTTTCGCCATTCCGAGTGATAGAAGAAAATTCGGGGCGGACTTGGATAGAAGGTGCGACGATATAGTGTGATTCGCTGGGGGTTGATTTGACTGAGACGGCGTGGTCTATTGGATCGTCATCTGTGGGGTCATAGGGTTGTTGAGGTACTGGGCTGTGGCGAGAGCGTGAGCCTTGATCCCGCCCAGGATATACGGCAGGGTTATGAGGATTGCCCATGCCAGTCAGAGCGGCGAGTTCTGTAGCATAGTGAAATTAATGAATAATTTGTGTCTAGCGTGACTCACTATTGTTTCTGCTACTGTCTCCGTCGCCAATTTTCATGGGTCGTCTGCAAACACCGCAGACGCCAAGATTTGATTTGCGAGGCACTGCAGAGCGAGATTGGGCTGGAGGAGGGCCATATACAGCGGTAAAGCATGCCTATGGTAAGACGAACGGGAGTGTGATGGACTGAGATGCTACGATAAGAAAAGAACTGACCTCATGAAGCGAGTGACCACACTCTGGTACTACATGGGGCTTTTCTCCGGGAAGTCTGAAGCTGAAGCTCAAGGGTTCCAGGCATACAGGACATTCTTGTTCGTCATCGACATGTTCATTGTTTGATACAACAGGTAAAGGAGGCATTGCGGCGTATGGATGAGGGCTGTGACTATCTGTGGCGGATGCGTTGGAAGCTGAATAGGAAGAGCGGAGAGAATTCGAGGATAGCGAGCGATCCGGTGGTTTGCGCTGGAAAACGGATTGTAAACCTCTAAATGCAGAACTCTTGGTAGGTTTTGGTAAATTCGTCGGGAGTGGATAAGCAGAAGTAGGAGAGAGATGATGATGATGATGTGAGTGATGGAGGTCCAAAGTTGGATGGCCAATTAATTGATTGCGCGGAGACCGGGCTGACGAAGGGGACGCTGGTGGTTGCTTCATTACGGTTAGAGAGTGTGTGTATCGTCGTCAAAGACAGCGAGCTCGACGTTGTCGTCGACAAGTGATGCTAAAGTAGCGCTGGAAGGAGAAAGAGAGGGTATAACTTGGGTATGACCGTTTGGTATGAGTCGATGTCGTGACTGTTGACGTTCAAAGACCCTTTCTCGACTGTCGGCGCCGAAGCCTTACTCGTTTCCTTCGTTGACGGGACTAAACGTACAGCTAAGCCTAGGCTAGTAATCAAATTTTTTACTTTTGAGTCCCATCTTTCGGCATTTGTTTCTACGTTATCCGAATTTCATGCAACACCCTTGTGTCCTTGTGTTTAGCGCAAACTGTGCTCGGCCCCACAAGCTGCTGCGCAATGTCTTAACTGCTACACAATACAAGCCAGACGATTATTACAAGTTTCCTCATCAATCGTCGATACCAGCGATGCTTGAAGCTGTGGCATAGGTCCATATAGGTCCCCTTGAATTTTAATAACTTAACCGCGAGACTTTTTCATTTCTCACCCTGGACCAGGCTTCGCATCCGATACAGCGTGTGAATCTCAATGTATCTTTGTATTTCTGGAAAACTTCATTCGCTCAAACATACATCGACCTCGGATATAAACATTTTGGGGTGCAGGGGAGACTGGGTAAGGGAGACTAGTACAGATTTACCCACGCGGCTCAAGGCAAGAAAGAAGTGTGTCCAAGCTCACGTACGAACCTGCGGTAGAACCTCAGGGCTTCGAATCGCTTCCATTTTCTTGAATCGAGACTGTTTTGCAACGTGGAGGAAGAGACAGAATTTCCAAAAGACGTCGACTTGGCGATGGGCGATCGAGTTGGTTTCACTAATTTCTATGTAGTCATGAGGACGCAAATTTGGAAGGAATCATCTACAGCTCACCTCTTGAAAACGCATAGATCAACATTAAGACGGGACGTATCGGGTTATGGAATTCGTCATGAGTCTTATTATTTTATCCAGCCTCGGACCGCTAGTGAAAGTTGAACAGTTAACTTGTGCATGAGAAAGACATAGACACTGACTAGTAAGCTGCCGGAAGTCACCGCCAGATACTAGTACTATGCATATGCCTGTGACTTGTGTGGGAGATTAAACAGACTTGGGATGTATGGTATACCATCCTTATACACTGCAGTGCATGTATGCAGTATACTACGCTGGGATCGAGCAGGAAATCACGATTTACCTTGCGAAGCAGGTCTTTGCATTGCTCTGGAATGCAAAGACGGGGCACAAGGATAACGTGATAGCGCTATGTACTGTGGGAGAGGGATAGGATTGGAATATCGATGCATGATGTGGCATCGGCGGCGGCATCCTTTATATACCGCAAGTACTCATGCTGCCATGCATGCATGTGGTGTCAATCAGTGAATCATCTTGCGACTCAAAGCTGTGTTTGTCGGAAACAAACAATGCGTTTTCCGAGTCCCGATTTGATCCGAATGACGTGGCCTCTGGCACAATAGACGTCATCGAATTTCTATTGTCTAATTGAGCCTTTTATGCGCACCGCCCATCTGTCCAAGTACTGATTCATACAACCTTATCATGGGAGGCCTTGGACATGCTGACTGAAAGGATATTCTCCAAGCTGAAGGTTGCTCGTGCGAGTTTCGATAATCTCACCGGCATAGCAAATTGTTCACAATAAAACAGTGATTGCCCAATCGCATGCAGCACCTTGGTTTGGGGAAGTGAGAGGATCCCCTACTCCTGAGATCCTCTTGAATTAGCATCGCAGGTGTCTACAAAACGAGTGCACCGGGTAGCTTCTACTTCTACTTCTACATTGACACTTGTCCAAGTTCCGCGGCAGGTTTCTCGAGGAGATGAGCCTCCTCAGAATTTCCGCACTCGAGTCTGCGTGTTCACTGTTTTCCATGTCACCAGCTAAGTTCGAAGTGAAGGTGCTTCCGGGGCGAGTGTGCAGTTCATTGAAGTGTGAGCTTACATGAAACCCACTTAGATGAACGTTTGATTCTTCGCCTCATACCTCCTTTAACATGTGTTTTTTCACTCAATGAATTGCAGGAGATCGCAGGTCGTCAACGTTTAGCACAGACAGCCATATGACGACTCACCTATATGGTATCTGCTGACTTCTTAGGTTCATTGGGAACTCATTTCTCCAAGTCAAGCTCGTCATAACCTCAGGCAATCAGTCCAAGAATATGCCAAGGTATTTTCAGCTGCAATTCCATCCGCGGTGTCCAGCTTCGAGTGGAAAATTATGTCCGTCGTGATTTTAACAACTACTTACGTCTCACGGTCTGCCAGTGAGTGATTTGATTAACGATTCATGTGATGCTCTCACAATGGCGAAAGAGGAGCACCAAAAATACAATCATAATATCGCTACAGGACAAGGAAGATGCAGATACAGTGAACCTCCGGCCAACTTGGGTAATGCTACAGTGATAGACAAAGATTAGGTCGTCAGAATAATAGTCCATCGGAAAAGGTATGAATATTGAGGAGGAGCCCTGCAGATAACTTGCTAGTGATGTTCATCGCTGCCGTCAGCGGGCTTAGCATCTACTCATGCCTTAGAATCAAACTCGACACAACGGTATGAAAAACGTACCAGTATCTCCCGTGCAGTACGCTCACCATCGCCGATCAGCAGGGTGCATCCAATCTCGTCGATGAAATGCTGTTTTTTCTTAATATCAAGACTGAGTGGAGGTGGTGCTTTGCGTCTCAATCGCTGAAGCCCCACTGCCTTCTCGAGAACGCCAGCCTTAACTTCAGGCTCTACGAGCCCCTCGTGCAGAATAGCCGGCGGTGTGCAGGCTGTTTGAATATCATAATCTTCTCGAGTCGGCGTCAAGATCATGGAACTGTCTGTGCTTCCCGACTCTATCGGTGAAGCGTCATAGATGGCACCAGGGACAATATTTTCATCAGCATACTCTGCTGCCTCACCCCAGCCCCTCTCCTCGACCTCTCTTCGGTAGGCTGCCAAATCGGGCGGCCAGGTAAACACCAACCGTGCTTGCAGTTCCTCGAACTCCGCGTCATCGTATTCGGTTATGGCGATATTTTTCCAAGGTTTGTGTGAGTGTCGGGACCGTACTGATTTAGCAGCAGCATCATGTATCTCATGCACGGCGGGCACTTTGGCGCTAATACGAGGACGCGCGGGTGTAGGTGGCGTGGCCTTTTGACACTCTATAGGTGCGTCCGGGTTAAACTTGATAACACGAGAGCAAGGACGAGACATCCAAGAACAGTTGAAGAATGCATGAAAGTGATATTCGCGTAACTGGGTAGGCTGTTTGTGCATCGAGTTTATCGAGATGTCACAGCATTTTGTCCGCAGCCGAGGGATGGGTTTTACTGGGGCAAAAGGCACGAAGGAGGGATCCGGACCGGCAATGAGATTCAGGAAGAAACCAGATGAGAAATTGATGCTGTTCATTATTCACTTGAAGGGTTGACGTGCGATATGGTTCGATTAGATGGTTTGTGGATTCAAGGAAAGCTGATTGTGGCTTTCGCAGAGTTAGAAAACAGAGGAAAACGATTCGTGATGTCGAGGGTATGCAGATACAACTGGGAGGTATTAAAGCAAGGGAACGACAGAAACAGCGAAGGAACACGAAATGGTAATACAGCTGAGCTTGGTGCTCGTGGCAGATAGTCAAGAACGTTTGATCAAACCTGGATTTATAGCCGAACGGAGTGGCACCAATCAACGCCGAAGGCGGTCTTTGAGTCTTTGTTACTTGGTAACTTGAAGAGGACCTACCAAAGGTCTTTGTGAGACGGACTTCGTGACGCCTTGTGACACGTCGTTTGAGTACTTCTGCTGCTTATGAAGGACAAGGATACGGTATGCTTAAGCCATATGTTTCATGATTGACGCACCAGACCATAGGTGCTGACCCGCGATGATTAGTATTATAATGAAAGATTGCAAATTCACAACAACGAAGAACGATTTATGCATCGCGGTGTGGAATGGAGAGTCAGGCAACAAGACTTCATGCACAATAACACATCCTCATCTTCACGTACTTGAGGTTTGACTCGGATGATGCAATGAGCCCGTTCAAATTTATGTATGTAATGCGAATTTTCGGCAGTCTCCGTCCGGCTGCGTGCGGGTCTGTCCGGATCTGTCTGTCAGCTTCTAACGTCGCATCATATAATGAGCTCATTTTTACGACTCGTTACTGTCTCGAACACATCAATTTAGCAATCTCCCAGCTTGGCCTTGCCTGAAGATTACAAATCCAGATGCCCCCAGCTGGGTTGCAGCTTCACAACCAACATGAGTTCATGGTACCCTGTTATCATTCGGACCTCTCTCGATTCCTTCGAACGATTTCAAACCTTGAGTAAACGAAGTTCGGGCGCCAACCACCACTCTGAGTCGGAAAGACCCCAAACTCTGCTCGATATCTTCCATAAATAGGAAGCTTCAGGTGTGGGCGTCCTAAAAATGTTGTAACCATGCAGGAGTCACCTATGCTGCTATGTAGTAGGGCTGATTAATTCATTCAGTCCGAGCACCACTAAGCGTCGCCAAACCAGGTTCTGAACGGGACTACGACGTGCTTAAACCTTACGGCACGCACGGGCCAATACTACTTGGTGCAGTAAATTATCCGACTGCAAGCAGTCTTAAAGCACATCCTAAATCCCAGTAAGACTCGACCTCATCATTCCTGACCCTCAGCAGACCCAACCCTTATCTAAACTTTGTTTGTCGATGCTTTGGCGGTGCTTGGACCCCAAGTAAACTCTAACTAACTAAATTGAGCCAGCACTGGCATAATGGCACTATGGATTCAACACCTCTCAAACACATGCATCAGTCTGGTGGTCAAAACGGTCATAGTACTACAAAACCCTATTGCTGTGCAGGAATGTGGGAGTTTTATTGCGCAGGAATGGAGAAGAGGTATTTAAAGTGACTTATCGCAGGTTCAGCGATACAGCATGAGTCTATTGAAGATCCCCTTCCTCGTGGCTTCGGCCATTGGTATGCATATCTCGCTCACTTCTCCCTCTCTACCCCCGTCACCTCAAGAGAAGATGGTGCCATCGGCGTCCGAATCATTCATGCAAAGCATGAGTCTAGATCGTTGGCTGCTAGACTTATTCAAGGTGTGTTTCTCCTGTATATCGATTTTGTCTGTACAGATTGGCGGATAATATAACAGATTATCGCATGGGCAGTATCATCTATTGAAGTGGCTAACATACTGGCCGTGCATATGGGTACTTCGCAAATTCCAGATGCTGTCTATGGCGCTAGCGCTCTGCAGTTTTTGCGCGCACTTCACTCCACGCCAATCACTCCCGCTTTCCTTGTTGGTAGTCTCTCTGTCACGGTTGGTGGCATATTCAGGCGTTATTGCATGTCAACCTTGGGAAAGTTCTGGAGCTTCCCGCTTAGCGTCAGAAAGGAGCATAGAATCGTGACAAGCGGGCCCTACTCTATCGTCCGCCACCCAAGCTACACTAGCTACTTTCTACAATACGTCGGGATTGTCATTACGCACGGGAGCGAATGGTCGTGGATGAGGCAGTCTGGAATTCTACAACTGCCTTACATGAAAGCATCAGTAGCGATTGTCCTCCTTGTGCTTACGGCAGGTGTTGCGGTCAGCATCAACCGATCTTCAGTGGAGGACAAGATGCTGCAGCGTGCTCTGGGAGAGGATTGGGAGGATTGGGCCAAGAAAGTGAGATATAAATTGATTCCTGGGATTTATTGATGGTATACGTCCTGAGCGCCTTGATCGTAATTACTTTGTTTGGTGGATGACGATGTCGATTGTACGCTATATGTCATGTAGTGTGCTGCCATCAGCCATCGATATTGCATGTTGAGATGCTCTTTCGTATACACACATCGAAATATCTAGGATGTTGTACCATACAGGTCCTTGTCACTGTAGATAGCTAGCCTCAGTCACGTTACAGTTTTATTGAAGGGGAATCGCTCGCGAACTTGTAAATATTGTGGTGAACTTCTGAAATAATTTGAAAACCCTCCGCGTGATATACAATACCATTTAGGGGGCCGGCCGGGGCCGCGCCACCCGCCCCCACTAATGTTACATAAGTTGTCGGATCCATTTGCAGTCAACCCCCACATCGACACTAGTCTCGCCTGATATACATAGAAGGAAGACAGTCGCTCCTTCTTGATTATTATGCAGGGCCTGCCAGTGAATACGCTATAGCAGGTCGTTCTAGCACAGCTGCCAAATTCCCTTTAAACAGTCTCGGATTAAAGCCTGGATCTACCTAGTAACGAGTCTGATCAGCGTACATGGCGCCTCCTGCCTATATTATGCTCCTCTTCCGTTCAAGGTTTTGCGTAAATATTGTGGCCACCCTCAACTACTTCCCCAACAGCTCGCGCACAACTTCTCGTCCTGAGTGCAGTATTTCACACGTGGTCTTCGTTTCTCATTTGAGAGGCTAAGGCATGCAGTGAGGCATCCAGGTCCACATCTATTCATCTGTAAGCACACTGGGAGTTCCTATAATCTACACGAAGTGACTGTCCACGATACTGAAACACAAGCTTTCAGTGTCACTACCCAGTCTTGACTAGTCGACTACTTACGTCAACTTCTAATATAATTCTATCCTCCCAAGTCGGTTTGGACCCTGAAGTTCCTATGTAGGCCTATCGTCTCTTGTTATTAACGCTATTAGTCGCAGCCTACGTATCTTTCCTCAATAAATTCCGCCTGCGATAACATAAAGATTCCAGGGCCGCCACAACATCTTTGATCGGCCATCAATCACCCTGCCAAACAACTAAATTTGACCACCTTCTTGAACTTTGTATCGTTCCCTCATTTTCTAGGGTGGAGAGCGTGACTTGTATTCGTCATCTGACTCGGACTGCTCTCACTAATATCTCATCGCTCACTGCACGATCTTTGCTCTTCCTCAGCTAGCATGCTGATATTCACCAATGTTACTTGGCTGGACCTACTATGTCTTGCTGGTGCCGGAGTGTATCTGGTCAAGCAGGCATTCAGAAAGAAGAACCTTGCACCATATCCCCCTGGACCTCCGGGGTGGCCTCTCATTGGGAACGTCGCAGACATGCCCCACAACAAGGCCTGGCTCACCTTTGCCAAGTGGCGCAAAAAATATGGTAAGTGCCTTGTGTTTCCCAGCACAATACATTTCAATTTCATGCCATACAGGTGACATCTCGCATGTCGAAGTTCTGGGTCGGCACATCATTGTGCTGAATTCTGTCGAGGCAGCGATGGCATTGCTAGACAAGAAAAGCTCTGTCTACTCTGACCGTCCGGTTCTTACAATGGGTGGTGAACTTGTTGGCTGGAAGTACGCTTTGGGGTTTCTCTCTTATGGTGATCGTTTTCGCTATTACCGCAAGAACATCCACCGCATTATTGGCAGTCGCGCTGCTATGGCTGTCTACGAACCGATTGAGGAGATTGAGACCCGCCGGTTCCTGAAGCGTGTGTTTGCAAAACCTGAGCAATTGCAAGCACATATTCGACAGTATGTGGTGTTTATCATTGCATGAACGGGGCATTGATTTTTTATAGCACCGCTGGCGCTATCATTCTGCGAATCTCTCATGGATATGAGGTTAAGGAGAATAATGATCCCCTCGTCGACCTTGCAGACCGTGCTATGAATCAATTATCGCGGTCCACCGATACTGGTGCCTTCATGGTTGACATCATGCCATGGTGTAAGACTACAGTATTTTAAGATTTACAATGAGCTGACTTATTTCTAGTGGCCAAGGTTCCCGAGTGGTTTCCTGGTGCTGGGTTCAAATGCTTGGCCCGTGAATGGAGCCAGACCCTCGAAGAGTTGGTTGCTGCACCACACAAATTCGTCAAGGATCAGATAGTAAGCAATATCTACAGTTCGTCGATCACGAGTTGAACACATCACAGGCTACCGGAATTTCTCCTGTGTCTTTCACCTCGAATCTGTTGAAAGGCCGAACTTTGTCTGCAGAAGAGGATCACATGGTGAAATGGTCTGCTCTATCCCTATACACCGGTGGTGCCGACACGGTTAGCTCTTCCCTTCATATTACAGATAGATTATTATATTGTGAGACTAATATCTGTCTCCACAGACAGTTTCTACAATTTATTCAATTTTCCTGGCGATGACACTGTTCCCTGATGTGCAGAAGAAGGCTCAGGCTGAAATAGATGCTGTTGTTGGCACTGATCGTCTTCCCTCTTTGGCAGACCGCGACTCCCTCCCCTATATCGAGGCCCTTGTGAAAGAATCCCTGCGCTGGAATGTTGTCATCCCTATGGGTACGTGTTTATTGTATTCTTTTCATTGCCGAGCGGTATCAATCGCCTAAAGATAGGGGTCCCCCACTGTGTCTCTGAGGACGATATCTATGACGGGTACTACATTCCGAAAGGATCATTGATCATGCCTAACATCTGGTTGGTGCTCGCATGTCTCTGGATTCAACATGATATAATTGCATCCCAGGTTCATGCTCAATGACCCGCAGACATATGCTAACCCTTCGCAATTCAACCCTGAACGCTTCCTAGACAATGACGGAAAGGATCCCGAACGCGAGCCTCGCACGATCTGCTTCGGCTTTGGTAGACGGTACGCATAGAGTTAATTTGGAGTGGAATGCTAATTTTCTGCTCCGCAGGATCTGTCCCGGTATGCAGAAGTTCCCTCAATATAACAGTATTGTGATATTTGGTTGCTTTTGATGTATAGGCCTGCACCTCGTTGATGCTTCCATCTGGCTATCTACCGTGATGTCGCTCGCCGTTTTTGATATTTCCAAGATCGTCGAGAACGGTGTTGAGCACACCCCTGAGGTTGACTCCTCATCAGGCGCGATCAGGTATGTCGTGTATCCTATCATATTCGCGGTACCAGCTTGAATAGACGTACTCCCAGTCATCCGAAACCATTCAAGTGCTCTATTAAGCCTCGCTCTGCAAAAGCTATTGCGCTCATTCAACAGGATGTTGACTATTAAGGGCACGAAGATGATCCTTGTTATCTCAATCCGTCATGCATCCCGATATCATACATATCTTGTTTTATCTTGTTGTATCGACACTATTCATGATGACCTGGTCCACATATAATACACACATCTGGCACCTTGGCACCTCCTGGGGACCCAACAAGGAGCAGGCTCACGTACTCAAGATCTCCTGTCAATGGTCAACGCCTTTATGCGTGGCAACTATCCTCAACTCAACCACTGTGACCCCTCTCAACCATGGAGCTCCAAGCCATGTGAGCGCATTCACCTCTTGGCCCGTCCCTCAAAATCAGGAGTTCTACCAGCGCTGATATGACATCACTGCATGTCCTGTCGTGCCAATGCACTACATGAAAGATTTCAAGGCGTGGGGAGGTACATAAGGTAGTGGTGGTGCTTCAAAGCTTCATCTACAGGACGGCACAGGTATATCTTTGCTCACATGTAAGTAAGGCGATTGCTGTTTACCGTAAGTGAAACGAAAGTGCCTGTGTTTCAGCTTGCGGCTGGTCATCGAATGGTGCTTCTGAATGAACACAAGACAATGTTGTGTGCTCAGTTTCCCAAGGATGATCTCAAGGACCTCAGTATGTCACCACAAGATAATCTTTTATTTAGGTGTATACCTTTAAGATTCGCATGAGCAATGACATGTACCAACCTGTCAAACCCCAAACTTCTAAACGTCCCTCCTTCCCACCACTCACTTCCGAGTGTCCCGATGGATCGTTTACCCCCTCAGACCCCTCCACAAGGTCAGAGACATCAATGGCCCAATATGGGCTGGCAGCGCGGAACATGTCAGGCCTGATACGCACAGGGGATGTAAATGCGGAAAGGGGAAGATGGAAGACGGTCGCCACCTCGGCCTGAGATATCCTGAGTGAGGAAAGCGAGATGGAGGGTAAGGGATCATCTAGTGCTCCGGTATCTGTGTGGTGACTGCCACGTGGGTATACGAAGCCCTGCGCACCGCATTCAAGTCAAAACAAAACTGGTGAGTAGAATAAACGTACGACGTAGGGCCATACTCTGAGACCCATGAGACTTTGCTCAGGCGGGCCAAATTGGCCGAGAATGTCGATCTGCCGATGATCTAGACCTACTTCTTCTTGTGTTTCTCTGAGTGCAGCAGCGAGAAACGATGCATCTGCCTACAGGTATGATGAGGAAGTACACAGAGGTTCTGAATAGACTCACTGGGTCGACCCTTCCACCAGGAAAACTAGTGATCATGAGCGCCGAGATACTTGACATTTTGGGGGTTGAATATACCTGACTTCGCCAGCATGGGACCTCAGTTTACCGCCTCGCAGTTCGAGTAGCACGCCGGGTACACCATCGACATTACACAACGGAACAAGGACCGCTGCGTTGACTTCTCCTGGGGTCACTGGAGTCTTGGACGTTGTTGCATGCGCAATAATAGCGTCTTGGAGTGTGCGTAAAGAGCCGCGGGTGAAGGGGGAGGTTAGGGATATGATGGACGTGGAAAGTTGGATGTGGAGGGTTGAAGCATGTGCTGCAGCTGTTATGAGTGTTCTGGACAACATGTCTCCATGATACTAAAGAAACAGACAGGCGCGGCGGATACTAATAATATTCCTCAGATACTAATATGGGCTGGCCTGAACCAGTGCGCGGTATTGCTTCCTTGTTAGCACTGGCGCAATGGAAGAGGGAGAGGAAGATGGGGAAAAAGAAAAGCTGTGTCGACGAGTCGAGCAGGTCTTAGGTGTGAACTTCGTCACGCTTGCTGTTCGCACAAAGACTTGCATAGCTCTATTTCCTCGCTACGTAATAGAGTATCAACACATCGACACTAGTAGTCTCGCCTGGAAGACCTCCAGTAGTGGCAGCCAAATCTTAATATCCTTCTTACACAGTGCGATGCTACGACCAGTGAATACACTAGCAGGTTGTTCTAGCGCAGCTGCCAAATTCCCTTTCAACAGTCTCGGATCACCTCCTATTGATGTTGCAACGTTGAGCAAGGATAACTCCGGAAGGACAGAGGTTTCCCTCGAGAACAAGGAGAATACCTAGGTGACGTGGGATCCATGTAATTATAACCCTCGCGATGTAGCACTATGAACCATCTCAAACAGTCAAACAGTACTCGATTCAACAAAGTCATACAACCTCCCCAGGTTCTGGCTCAGATAAATCACCTAACCGCTCCGCACCCGCACCACCTCCAGAACTAGTGCCCGAAGCTCCAGCGAAAGACTGTGCCGAAAGCGGATACCCATAATCACCTTGCACAGAAGAATGCGGGCGAAGAGGCATGAACCGCTGATCACTATTAGGTGGAATAGGATTCAAGGACACCTGCGGTAGACGGTACGCAGTCCCAAAACCACTCTCATCCTCAAGTCCTGGCCGATATGGTGCTGAAGCATACCCCTTTCGAGAAGGTTGTCCTGCACGGATGGTGCCAGACTCGGGAATGCTATAGATGAGGGTGCTGCCTTTCGCTTTCTTATTACCGTGTTTGGTTGCAGTGCTCTCAAGCTTTGCTTTCTTTTGTCGTTTTGTAGGCTTTTCATGTTCACCCTGCGAGTGCGCATCCTCGACCATCTTTCGTTTCCCGTTAGATTTCTGAGACGATCCAGGGTCGAAGGTCTGCAGAGAATATGGGGTGGTATAGCCAGGAGGAGGAGGTTCGCCTCGAAACCGGATGAACTCCATCGCACGTTGTTCGATTGCGATGCAAACGACAGCTACCTTGGCATCTGCCTTGTTGCGGTAGTCATTCGATACTGTCCAGATTCGTGTTTGGTCAGGCGTGGGATCGGCAGAGAGCTGGAGCGTCATCGTGCATCCAAAGGCTAATACGCAATGAGCATGCGAGGTGACATGATGAGAAAACAAGAACGGACCATCTTTCTCCTTCTCGTAAGTAAAATTAGGATGCCGACCCCTGAGTTTATTATACTCGGATAAGAGGACAGGGTATACTTGATCGTTCACCCATGTTTTCATCAAAGGCGTGACTCTCTCCTCGACAGCCTTTCCTATCGCGCGCATGTAATCTCCAGCGCCCTGAGACAGCGCCTGGAGGCATACGGCTGCTTTTGCATCTGCGCGTTTTGGGAACCTGGGATCGACAAGGTATGCTCTATATTCTGTGGGTCTGTCTAAGCGGAGGAAACAACCGTGCACTAGATAGAGTCAATCAGTGTCGTGAGCGCGAGTGTTTTATGATAGAGAATACGTACGTCCTGGAGTTCCGTCTGATGTGAAAATGAATGCGGTGGTCAACTTTCCGCCTCTTGCATTTTGTACGAGGGTGTTCATATATCCAGGCGCACCGAACTCGTTGACGTCTTTGCTCTCGAACGATTCAGGAAATGGACGGGGGAGGGATTCGTAGAATGCCTGGAGAGTCGATGGAGGTTGTTTGTTGGCTGAGACACCATTTATGTCGGAGGAACTGGGGGCTGGGTATAGTTGGGGGGATGCAGGGCGTAGTTGGCCGTTTCCGTGTTTAATAAAGTTGAGAACGCCTTCGCGAAGTGCCGCTTCAGCACACGCGCCCTTTGCTTCGTTGTACGTGTTGTAGATGGTATCGGATGCGTAGACCTTGATTACGTGTGGTGAAAGTTCGATTCTGAGGGCACATCCTTGAGCTGCGGTGACCTTAGTTCAACAAAGCCCGGACATCCGACATTTTGATACTTACTATGACCGACTTTGGGCTCTAGTAATGCTACCCAATGTGGTGCAATGGAACCACCCCGCCATTCTACGCAACAGGTTTCGATTTGCTCAATCGCATTATTGCCGTCTAGATTATCGGCAGTAGATCCGAACTCTGCCTGTGTACGCTCCTGGTTTTGTGAGCTATTGATGGAGGCGAGGACAAGTCCGCGTTTAAGTTTGAGTTCCTCAGGATCTCCGTGAGTGATGAAATCCAGTGCACCCATTTCGATCGCGAGAGTGGCCGCAGCAGATTTTGCATCGGATTTGCGAGAATAAACGGGATCGGTTGCATAAGAACGAGTGCTTCCGTTGGGACGAGAGATTGTCAAAATGCATTTCTTGGCTGTGGAATTATAATAAGGATGATGATTTGACGTAAGAGTGGATACGCACTGCGCTGGCCAGCTTCCTCGATGAATTCGAACTTAAGTGGCTCGATGGATCCAAATGTGCGTTGAGATGTTTGATGTAAACGGCTGATAGTGTTTGCTGAGACGGTGTCAACTGACGTCTTGGTTATGGCCGGTGTTGAGGGTTGTGGGTGTTGAACGGGAACATTTTGGGGGGCGGTAGATAGGGTTTCCTGTTGTAGTGGTGCTGCTGGGATGGATGAAGAACCATATAGGTACTCTGACAAGGGTATGCAACCTATGCTAGCCAAATTTCTGGATACTTGGTCGAAGATGCTAACAGCGGCCGTTTTGTGAGTCAGTGATAACATGAGCGTTGTTGTCGAGAGTATTATTCCAGTCGAAGTTTACAACAGAACGACCTATGTGCAGCTTCGTCGAATATCTTCGCGGTCGAAACCTGGGCCAAGTAAGGGTGTCGTGGATATGTATGATGTATGATGTATGATCGTCAACAAGCACCACAGCAGGGAAACATATGGAATTGCGGTTTCGTCCTTTAGAACAAATATTGCTCTGGACAGATTAATATGCCTAGTTGTATACCATAGGTCTGAAATATCTGCTGCTGTGCGAATAGGTAGTTTCCGCTGTGCCAGCCTGTCGTTGAAATTTGATAGTGCAATTTAGATTTGAATACTAGGGTTCGGCGATGCCGAATCTGACCTTGCTTGCCGAATCAGAGTGGTCTCACGCATTTCCGTATTCGGGAGGAGTTTGAAATTTGGCAAATGCCGGTATTGCTGCCCTCCATGAATTGATTCCCTTTTACTTTTGCGGGTGGCTATGGTTATCGGACGGTGCTTGTAGCTCTGCCCTCCTCACTTAGTAACTGCCTTTGGTGTACCGGGTGGCGAACGGTGTAAATAGGTGGCGCTCGCACAAGCCTAATCATGTCTCCTGTTTATCTCATTATGATGCATATCAAGTTCTTGTACCCACTCGTTGCTGCCCTCAAAATGACAGACATGCCGAAACACTTATTTCTGCAGAGTTACAAATATTGAGTACATTTCTGCTTTTTAGTAGTAAACATCTGATGCCAATCGAAATCCTCAGTCGTGTTCCTTCTCTTTTCCCTTGGTGACTGTCTGTTCCTCTGTATGGAGTCTCTTGGATGGAGGAGCTTCTGTTGGCGGCGGCGTATGGTGAGTAGCCTTTGTTGTACTGGCAGGACCGGCACGAGGATCTGACGTGTAGATGCTCGTAGTCGTTTTCCCCCGCTGCAATATCAAGATCTGCTCAATGTTTGCGCGGAACGAATCTTGTGGTGGCAGATTTTTTGGGAGGTATAAGTGGTGCAGTGTGAAGTGGATCTCAGCAATTGCATTGCAGAGTGCCTTGTTAACATTTTCAGGCTTGACGAACTTGTTGTTTTCATCATAGACACGTAGTGGCACGGCTTTGTAGAAAGCTTTGATAGTGGCCAGGTCATCACTATACTGTGAGTCGACAGGCCAGTTTGCGGTTTCATCATCCATCTTTAGCTCTTCTCCCGTGCCGACGGTATGTGAGCCATGGGGATTTTCCAAGTCCTCCAGATACACAGTGCGTCGACTGGCTGTAGGGGAATCGGGAACAGCGTGTTCCTTATGGTTGTACAGGTAAGCTTTGAACAGTCTTACAGTCGAATTTGTCAAGCTCACCCTTTTTTCAAATATGTTTCGTGCAAATCTGATGCTCTGCTCGTCTAATAGCATGTCTTTCTTGTTATGAGACACTGCTATAGCATTTTGGATGTTATTTAACAGAGCATGCGTTCGGGCGAAATCTTCATCGAAACCGTCTTTGCCATGTGTTCGTCCCCCTATGAATTGGTACTTTGCTTTCTCCATTCCTCCGTACTTAGATCCCAGGAAGGACCCTATGGGTGAGCATTGCAGTCGAAAGTCAACTATGTGCATGACGGCTATGCCTACGAACGGCTCGTCGGAGTCTTTGTCAGTCAAGATGTGTCCTGATCCACCATGACGCCACTCAGCACGCTGCAAGATTTTGGCGTTGATTGCGTAGTTTGGGTTTTCTTTTAAAGCTCTGTGGTGTGCGGCAAAGTCGAAGATCTTCATGGTTTGTAGTTGAGATGTTCATTATAGGGGTATTGTCAAGCGACATCTTGTTCGTAACGCATGACGTATGTTCTTAACATAAATGGCGCAGTTTGGTATGTCTTTTTTTTCAGCATGATACGTCTAGCGACTTAACAATTTTTAGCTTCTTATCTAGAACCGAGCGTTCATCATCATGAGTTGTTTGTCCAATTGTGAGCCGTTGCCAGGCATCTATTTGACAGGTGATTCCTCGCTATTTTGACATATTCTTACATTGATAAGTTACAGTGATCCTTCAACGACGCGGATCGCTGCATATTCATGCATGGCACAATTGTAGTTGTTCAATTCTGCGCACAGCTCCTGCCGTTAATATTTCATCTCTTCTTGCACAATTTCGTGGTCAAGTTGATCTTCGAGGTATGTGGAATCATTTCTTAGTGTAGATAAAATCATTCACGAGATGTAATAGTACTTGTCGGGTGTCTAGCTGATTCATTCGGAATCTCGTTGATGTTTATCGAAGATGATGATGTGGCGCATGAGCTTTTGGGTGGTTCTCGTGGTTGTAATTGCTCACAGCAGTAAATTTGTACCGAGTTCTTATTAGCTGCACGTTGTACCTTTTTTCTTGTTTTTCCCTATCTGCTAAGTGCTCATCCTTCGTGTTTTTGCAAACGTGCTGGGTTGTCGAAACCAATTATGTAATCTCTAGGACGCACTAATAAAATCAACCTTGTCAAAGTATGTACGCTGTGTTCTAATAGAAACTCACTGAATCATGAAGTGTAAGACAATGTACTACACTTGCATAAGATCAAACTGATAAACAGACAGTCACGAGCCATGCAGTCATTGCCGAAGCTGTAATGGAAAAACTGTGGATTACAGATATAGATTCTATCAGTCGCACATGCCGCATGATGCATGAAATCGGTCGAGAAGCCATGCAAAGACGCTTCGTATGCATATTGGCTCCATTTGCGGGGATTTGGTGCAGATCTTTCATTGACGCACTACGAAATTCCAACAGTGTTATAATCGGATCGGCGGCTTTGTCGATGTTGACAGGAGGTGACTGCGTTGATGTGCAGGAGCTCAACATTGTGACTCCTGACCGTGGATTCAATACCGTGAATGAGTTCTTGGTCAAGTCACTGAGCTACTTGTCAGTATCTCGCACACCGGAAACCATCATGATCCCATTTATCGATCGCTTCGACCAATATACATCAAAGGATCGCTTAATCACAGTAACCAGCTGCAAGAGACAAACAAGTGTCTTGCATATCATTCTGAATGCGCCGTGCACTGCTAACATGGTGTTCATGAGCACGGGAGGGATCACTTGCTTTTATCCACAATGGATGAGGCAAGGTATTGGGATTGGAACGCACGCAGGTCAACTCATGCGAAACAACGGAAAGAACATATTTCAACACATTCAAGTGGAAAAAGATACAAATCTGATTGGAAGTGCATGCAGAGACCGTTGCCCTACACTATGGCACCATGTCGATGAAAAACATCTGCGTTTATCCGTAGATTGGAACTGCTGTGACTCAGTTACACAGATTTTCCATGGTGTAGATGTGGAATGGCGATTGAACACGCATTGCTTAAACAGCGCATGTCGCTATAATCACGAGATTATGTGCCAGAACATCGTAAGTTGTGGTGCACAGAACCGTAGGCGCAAGTCTGAGAAATAGAGAGGATGACCATGCTAACAATGAATTACAGGGGCAGACGTAAAGTACTTGCCGGGAGAAATAAGATGTCAGAAACCAGTGAGAGAATCAATCTTCCATGCGAAACATATCTAACTTCAATGAGAAGCATTTCGCTCGAATTTTCAGAGGATTGTTTTATGGCTCGGCGTGTCACAGGCCTTTTCGAGTGCCAGTGCCAATACATGACGGAGTAAAAGGACCGCCTACATTGGATGATTTAGACGTCAATTATTGGGTCAAACAACGAGAGTTAGACGACTGTACCACAACACGACGACATCTCCGACAATCATTGACAGCAGTGCCGAACCTCAATGTCTCGCTGGATGCACTGTACACGATGTTCTTCGAGATGCCAAAAACGGACACTGCGGAAAACCATGTGCTTCAACGAATGGCGAGTTTGAGCGGAGACCAGACAAATATCACTCGAAAGGGTAGCATTTTGATCATGAAACAGGTGCAGGTGGACGGTGAAAATGTTATTGTGGACGTCGCGAAAAAGGACATGGTTTTAATCAATTTTTTGATAAACAGGTGAGCTGAACGTGTCAACGTATCCAGATCATGGACTGACAGATAATAGCATGATCAGCGCCTGCATATTGTAAATAATGAAACAGTCCTGACCAGGTGGGTGGTGCCGGAGTTTCCTGATTCTAGACTTTCTGAACCGTGGGCAGGTGGACCCAGCAGCTTGCGAGATGAAGTGGTTGTTAAACTGCTGTCTTTGTGTAAGCGAGTAAAGTATCTGGGGCAGGGTCAGCATCAGAAGAGAGCAGTGTAGCTGAGGCGTCATGGCAAATCACCGTTTGTGATCTACTAAGCTGCTTGGAACGTCATGCTTTGGGACTTTGAATGAAATATTAGTCTTGTAGTTGCTCAGCGAAATCATGGAACTTTGAATATAATCCGATTTTTGTTTCTGTAAGTCTAAGAAGAAGGACCTTCTGGAATGCAATTTGAGTCTCCTTTGCACTCGTCGGTCGAAATTCTCTATCTGTTCAACTTCTTGTTCAAAGTCGTCACTCAAAATTGAAGGAACTGTACACAACGGATCAGACTCTAGCATCAAGTTTAGATCTCGTTACACCTGAAGAAAGCATGAGACTCACACAGTTCCGTGCTGCCATATTTCCCTTGCAAATACTGTTCTTCTGTTAGTCTTGCTAAGACATCAAGGCGCATGTCTTCTAGTTTGAGATCATGCGAAGGATGACGCGTGAAAAGAG
This sequence comes from Suillus fuscotomentosus, assembly GCF_016647785.1. Taxonomy (NCBI): domain Eukaryota; kingdom Fungi; phylum Basidiomycota; class Agaricomycetes; order Boletales; family Suillaceae; genus Suillus; species Suillus fuscotomentosus. The sequence continues at coordinate 27,320 of NW_024539629.1, forward strand.
CATTTTCAAAATCACGGAGCAGACGTATGCTTTGTCTGCCTCTGCTTCGCGATAAAGCAACATACGCATGAGTGGGACTCAGTCCAAATGACGTGGTCTTGCCGATGTCGACAATGGCATAGTCAATAGTTTGACCTTGAGACTTGATGTCGGTAAATGCGTATCCTGGAGTGAGTGGCAGCTGGCGTCGCGTGACTGTATATCGAGGTTTAGTGCTGATAGAGAATTGATGGACGGAAGGTTCAAGAGGGATTTCGTGCGGTTGAAGCCCAGGAAGTTGTCGTATTCTGGTGAAATTGAGCCGAATGATCACAATAGAGGGCAGGTACTGTAGGTAGATTTTGCCATCCACTACAGTGTGCTGATCAACTTGTTCTCGAGGATCCAATAAGATGTCGACTATCGTTCCTCGAGAGCCATTTGCGATGTTGGCTTGTGTAGCGACATTTTCTGTAATCATCACCTTCATTCCTATGGCAAGTTGCACTTCTACAGGCAGGTGTTGTGTTTTATCCAGTGGCAGTTTCGTAGTTGCAAGTCGCTGTTTCATAGATAGCGGCAGGCCCTTTGTGGAATCCTCTGCGGGAGCGATGTATAACAGATTCCCACTGTATTGACAGTGCTTAATAACTGACAAAGTGTTCCACCACGTCCGAACGCTGTTACGAGGCGTAATGAGTACTGCATCGTTCCATGGTGGTTGGTTAAAGTCAGGAACTTCGCATGCATCATTTGTGATCACGAGACTGCGTATGTCTTGTAGATCTTGCGCTGTACATTCTCCTTCTCGTGCACGAAGTAGAATGTCGATCCATACTTGATCTGTGACACGCATTTGTTGTCGAAGTTTGATGACCGTTTGAAACTGCTCGAATAGGTGGCGTCCTAGTTCACATTTCTGATTTGGTGGGTGGCTTGCGAAGAGAGCTTTGTTGACATTGCCGATCGGAGGAAATTGATGAAAATCTGTAATGATGAGGATATCCATTGATCCGAAAGGCATTGCAGTGTCAGTCTCTTCCTTGGCTCGCACAATACCAAGGACCTGAGATGTATCGTTGTAAAATGTATTTAGTATCATGCATTGCCATTGAAATTCGAGGCATACCTGTGACAGTATCGAGAGCTGTTCAGTAGTTAACATGCTTCCTTCATCAATTACAAGTAACCACTTGTGATCCATGTTGTCGTGTCGTCTACGAGCCATGTCAGGTCGAGGATGAGTTGCCCATTTATCAGAGCGAGGCATTTGTTGTGGGGGTAGACCAGCCCATGAATGTAAAGTGGTGCCGTTCACAAGACAAGCTGCAACGCCAGACATAGCAGTAGAAGCTAATTTGGACTCACAGCTGTGAGCAGCAAATAACTGTGTTATGGCATCGAGTAGCTTCGATTTACCGGTGCCACCCTCTCCTGTGACGAGCATCAGCAATTGTTCGTGATGTTCTTCTGCTAAGCGTGCACGCAGTGTATTGCGAATGATGGTGTAGGCCATGAGCTGTTCACGATTGAGATCTGAAGCGATGTCTTGCATAGTACTTTTGGAATTGGCTGAATTGGTGCCGACTTTGAGCTGCACAGTACCAACGTCTTTGTTAGATGATTGGGAAGGTTCTATCAGTGAAATGTTTGATGTCAAGCTGGTATCGTGATGTGCTTCTTCAATCTGCTCCGAGTTGTTGTCGTGACAGTGCTTGATACGTTCTTTCCACTCCAAGTACATCTCCAATTCTTTTTCGGTAGCAACACGACGAGGTTGACAAATTGCAGTTTGGATAGTGGCCTCACTGAAAATTGCGAAGTCTTCTGCGATATTAACTGCTACATCAGCATATAGCAAGTCGCGTGTACAGTGACAATCTTGCAGGGCATTTTTGATGTCAGACTCTGTGACGGTTTGTGCTGACTCTTCATCGTCTTCGTCTTCATCGCCAGCCAGCTCATCTATCTCTTCTAAGTCATTCTCAGCATCATTCCGATCGGCTTCTGAGGCAGCTATTCTCCATGCCGCACTGAACGATTTATTGATTTGATTTTCTCGTGCTTTGTCGGAGCACTCATAAAAGTATTGGATGTTATCCATGATTTTCAGTACGTTTGCAGATGCTGTAGCTGAAAATGTATTGAACATGTCTTCGAAAGTGAGGTGAGCTGGTTTAAGATCGGCCAGTGATCTCCACGGTTGAAATAATGCTAGCATCGATGCACAATATAATGGATATGTCTGCTCTTCGTTTCTGCGTGGAAGCCATGGTCCTGGAAAGTAAGGCATTGTTTCGTGTTTCTCGTGGCGCAACACTCGACAAAATTTATGTCGTCCAGAAGACGCTCTGTAAGGAACTCGAACGTGACCTCTCCAGCGTAGAGACGTATTCTGATCACTATCAGCTAGAGGACCCTCATACGTGTTGAGGAAAAAGTCAATGTAACTGAAATGTTCCAGAGCGTCTCCTCTATCCATGTATTCTCTGATTTCGTCCCGGAGTTGTAGGGATTGTGTTTCTTGTTCGAAATGGAGAGTGGCATACTCTGTCTATAAAGATACATCAAAAAGTTTTCAGACACGCAAGACAGAAATACGCACATCGTAAGCCTCTGCGGAGTCTTGCAAGACATGTAGCTCCCCATCGCTAGACAACTCAGCAGCATGACTGAGCGTTGTTTATAATTAGCGAGCAATTTTGAAAATGCCTATGATGTCCGCACCTTTGAGAAACAAGCTGAGGCCAAGTTTTTTTCAGCAAGTTGATGACGGAGAAAAAATGGATAGTTTCAAAATGATGCGAGATATAGCGATCTTCCCATTTCATGAGATAGCTAGCAACTTCTGGTGCGCTAAACTCCTGTTCACGGCTGAGCGAATTGGCACATCGCTGAATCAAGTGTTTGTTCAACTCTTGGACCTTTGAGTGGCATTTATCTCGAGCTTGCTGGAATGCAAAAGATTTTGCGAGCAGTGCGGATGCGTTAGATGAGTGTTGCTGATTCTTTGTAGTGTACATTGAGATGTAGAAACCGATGTCTTTGGTTTCTTCACCGTTTGTGATCAACTTCACGTCATGATTTGCTCGAGTAGCAAGTAATATTGTCGGGTTCCAGTTGTTCATCATAGCAAATGTCCTCTTTGGTCCCCAATTCCCTTCAGAGTCTATCCAGGCCGTATTTGCAACAGGAAAAGGTGCGCGACGCTTGCAGATAACACGGCCTCGTATAACTTTGAGACAGCTGCTGGAACAAGTATGGATTTGAACTGCTCGAACAAGGCTCCTTATGGCTTGTTGTTTGTCTGATAAAAAACTCGAAGACCTTGGATCTGGGGGACGTGAATAGGAAACAGCTGTTTCTCGTGGAAGTGTCTTCAAAGTATCTGCTGTAATATCTGGATGATAGCCGTGTATGTTCTGAGCAATGAATGAGGCGACTGTGCGCCGAAAAGTCTCTGTTTTGAGTAGATTTTTCATCTCTACTGCTGTCGGCGCATTTGATATCCAAAGTACGATGTGCAAGTGCAGAGTACCACGACCCTGAGCTTCAACGGTACCTATGTAGGCTTCAATAGTACCAAAAATGCCAGGTTGTCGAACAATTCCAGACTTGTTATGATTTGCTTGTATGCCGAACAGCTCATTTAGAATTGCAGATATGATGAAGTGAAAAAATTTGGCGGCAGCATATGGATCGTCTGCAATTCTAATAGACCGCGTGTGAGAGTCGGGACCTGCAAGATGCTGGAAATGATCGAGGTCGATTTCCGCACCAGTGAAAACTTGCGCTATTGGGTCATGCGTGTCGGTTGGATTGATTGTAATCCATAATGATGGAGGATTCTTCATCACGGACATACCCCAGATCAGCGACCGAATTTTGGTGCGAGACTCATCAGTACCCATGACATTGGATCGTACAGCAGCTAGATGCTTTTTCAAGCCTCGTATAGTAGTATTTGAACATGTCCGGTGTTGTCGTTCTTCTTCACTTGCTTTTTGCAGATCGGCAACAGTAAGAGAACGAAAAAGATGTTCGTTCCTATGAAAGTCATCCTTTTTGACCTTAAAAAAAGCCGAATTAGATTGCGCGTGATATATCCATCAACAAACATCTTCACCTGAAGTACGGCTTGTCTGCAGACTTGACGTTTCTGTATGACACCAAAGACTTGGAACATAAAATGCAGGTCCTTGCGAAAACGACGGTCCGCGTAACGCATAGCCCACTGAGCATGAGCTTCATATGATACAGAGCGAGGTCTTTGGACTTCAAATCCACCTCCTGCATAAGGAAATAGATATGGGAAGGCGCCAAGTAGATGATTGGGATTATCAGGATCGCCGATACTCAATGTATGGTTGATGTCTCGTCGTGGATATTCATTGACAAAAGTTGTGCCACGCTGAACGGAATAATGTTCCGATATATTGGCTATCGCATGAGCTAAGATCTGATCATCATCGACTTCTGATACATTGCTATCAAGTACACCATGCGACTGGATTGGAAATACGTTGGATGGAACTGCGTTTGTCAGCTTGTGTAATGAGTTTTGTTAAACAGTCCCAAACTAACCATTTTCATCAACGATCAAGTCTTCGTCGACATGCTGTCCACTTGGAAAAGCTTTGTCATGTTCTGTCGACGAAATGTTATCGTTGAGAGGAGCAAGTAGAATCTCAAAAGAAAAGACGAACCGGTGAATACATCCTGGACATCATCTTCTGGTACATAATCCTCTCGTTCGCTATCCACAGCAGCAGTGTCTTGGAGGTGTCGAATTGAGGACATGATGACATCCGGAATGCCATGTGTAGGATATAGCGCGATGTTGTCTTCCGAGATCGTGATGTTGGAATACAACGGATTTTCTCGCTTAAGGAAGAGCAGCGCATTGCGCAGATGAGAGCGGCTCACAGATAAGAAAGGCGGTAAGCAACGTTCCGGAAAGTTATTGGGACCAACGATGGAAATGCCAATAGTTGTCGCCAAGATAGATGGTTTAGGCGGCAGCAATTTGCCTTCAATCATAGCTGCAATGGACGATGTGTTGAGTCGGTATGTAGATACATTTCCATGCAAGCCGCTGTTTAGACCTGCTGCATCCCAATGAACAGCGCCACGTTTTTTCGGAAAAAGCTTGACGATGTATGCTGCAGGATATGATAAGGCCACTAAGATACGCTCCGGAAGAGTCAACATCCCAAGTTCATCCGGAACTTCTCCGATCCAAAGATTATTAGCGAGGGAAAACAAAGGAGTTTTGTTAGATTTGATATCGTCCCAGCAATTATCGCAGAGAAATCCATATGGACAATCATCTCGAATCATGATGGCTGGATTGTATAGCAACATGCCATTCACGAGTCGTTGACTGTGATGCGAGATATATGGCTTCAGTACCTCTTTGTGCTGGATCGAAGGCAACGCAAATTCGGTTGTCTCAGATGCTAAAAACTCGCCTGCGCAAACAACACATATAGTAGCCCGACAGGCTGCATTTCCAGTACGATCGATGAACCGCAATAGACATTCATTCTGCACAGAGTCTCCCACCTCCTCCAGGAATAATGGTTCGGCAGACGTTTGCCGTTCTTGTTGCAACCGCACCTTTTTCAACTGGTGTTCTTCATCATCTTGTAAGCGTGCAGCTTTTGCATCTGCAGCTGACACCACTGCGGATTGAAGAAGTACAGAATGTCGAATAGATGACAATAGACTGTTTCGGTTTCGTTTCTCCAGGCGTGAAAGTTTGAATTCTTGAACAGCAGAGATAATTTCATTGACAGTGAGCTGATTTAGCGCATTTTCAAACGGCACATGCAAAGATAGATGCGCATCGTGAGATTGCGCTGCTTTGTTGCTCGCTGCTGATATGATTGGTATATGGGTGTCCGTCGAACCTTGCACAGCAGCCACTAAGTCACTGCGCTTGCGTTTTTCAGCTCTTTTCAAGTTATTGTCACCTACTGCAACTATAATCTCCTTCATTGTTAATTTTTCCAGGGCAGAGTTGAGCTGTTGCGACATGGTTCAAAAACTGGACACTGGATCGGCGAAGTCACAACATACAGTGACATAGAACGTTTATTGATATTTATTTGATATTTATTATTGTTTATTATTGGCAGTTAGTCCGTCAGATTTTGTCAGATGGCATATGACCTTGCAAGCAAGGTGATGCCATCATGGGTCGTGGGTGATAACACACCTTTTCCCGGGTACCGACCTTGATTCCGCCCTCCTTACAGCCTTCAAGCTTTCGCATGGCTCACCTCTGTTTCGTATTTATCTCGTTTTTCGGCGCTGCGGACGCTTGAGCAGGCAGCTTGTTCAGCGACGAAGTCGTCTCCACAGATCTGCCGCACAGCGCATATGTGTCCGACTATGCAATGAGTGGGGATACAGCAAACTGCAGGGCGACTATCTCCCATACGTCTTCAATGTATACAAGTGCCACATATTTGAAGTCTTATGAACGGGTTCTCTCATGTTGTCAACTGCTTCTTCACCGACACACGGCAATGGAACTCTTTCAATGGCATCATATTTTTCTGCCACATGATCATGTTCTTTTACCAAGTTCCTTCGTGCATCAACTCGTATGGAGAACCTCAATCAACATTCTTGATCAATCGGAGCATGCTATTGCAAAAATACCTGACAGTCGCTGCTCGAGGTAGAAGGAGTAGCGGGCTGTTAGCTCAGCGCTCAGGCCTAGTCTAACCTCAAGCTGCCTGGGCCCGGTGACCTCTTTGCTGAGTGATCATACAATTGGTGACAAATGCTTACTCATCCTCCACACCACGCACACCGTCTGTATCGGACTCCACCTGCTTGTTCCAATCTTATAAGGCCTCCCGCGTTGACTCTACTCTTGTTACCATCGTCGTTCCTCCTAACAACATCGATAACCCCTATACTAGAGTAAACATGAGTCAGTGGCCATCTCTTCTAGCAGGGTATGAAGGTGCAGAACCCCTTCCAACCACGATCAATCCTGACGGGAAATCCCTGTACAACCCACCTGGTCCTCGCTCAGCCTCCTATGACGAATTTCCGAAACAATTTAATCCGTCTAAGAATGGTTTCGACTTCCACAGTGAGCGAGCCTCACATGTTAACGGTGTCCCGATTTTACCATGGATGCTAGTTTATTACATGCCCGCTGTGGCTGCTCAGGCGCAATATGCGAAAGAATTACACGAGCGTGTAAGGAGGGAGTTTCCAGAGGTACACAAGTTCTTTCTCTTGCATCATCCAGTAGCTGTTTATTCATTCTTCATGCCATAGTTGCGGATATATAGGCTCTGGGATAAACCAGTCGGTGCGTATCTGGTTATCCCATCAATGTCACAGCGAGGTACTCACCCTTGTTCTTTTAAGGTCCCCACCCTACCGCCATGTTCGAGGTAAATACATTCAGTCCCCACCAGACGGGAGCATTATTTTCGTGGCTTGTTGTTAATCGGGGACCTTGTGAGTGCGTGTCACATTCATAATGCTTCGCGTTAGCTCGTTAACCCAGCTACGCATTTCACAGCATTCTTGTCCACCCGAACACTGGCGATGCACTCAGAGATCACACAGAGCTGGCGACGTGGATTGGAAAGACATGGCCATTGTATGAGGAATCTCTTCGCCCTACTCCAAGTTGAAGAAAATCAGAGCATCCTCTACGAAGATCCTCCGTCCTCTGTATCATCAGTCTTTCAGCAGAAAGGCACTGCTTGTTCATGTACACTAGATATATATCATGGCTTACTGCGACGTTTGGTGATATATCTGTAACGCTGCAGCTCAGTTTCTTGGCCGGGTCATGCAGTTGTTCCCTGTTCTGCGGCCTGCAAACTCAATCCACCTTCAAATCTGTGAAATAAACGTTTAACAATATCTGAGTTCGGCCTTGAGCTGGTCACCAGTCCAGTATGAAGGTGCAGAACCTCTTCCAACCACCCTCAATCCTGAAGGAAAATACCTACCTGGTCCCTGCTAGCCTATGACGAATTGCCGAAACAATTTGATCCATCTAAGTTGTTTTGACTTCCGTACAGTATAGGACCGGTCCTTTACCCACCCACCTCAGGCAAAAATTATTATTTCTTTATTTTTTCATGTCAACATATAGTAAGATATTGAAGTTAAGGCCTCAACAGACATTTATCACCTTGCTTGCAAGGTCATATGCCATCTGATAAGACTGACTGCCAATAATAAACAATAATAAACATCAATAAACATTGAATGTGGCTGTATGTCATGACATTACTACCTTTGAGCCACATCACAACAGCTCAATTCTGCCCTGGATACATTAACAATGAAAGAGATCATAGCTGCAGTAGGTAACAACAACTTGAATAGAGCTGAAAAATGTAAGTGCAGTGACTTGGTGGCTACTGTGCAAGATTTGACAGACACCCATTTGCTGATCATATCAGCAGTGAACAAGGCAATGCAATCTTATGATGCGCATTTATCATTGTGTTTGCAATTCGAAAATGTGCTAATCAGCTCACTATCAATGAAATCATCTCTGCTGTTGGCCTTGCAAGCAGCTGCAACATTAGAATAGGTGAACAAAATTTGATCGGACATTGAAAATGGTGCCAGCATTGCTGTGCTGCCAGAAAAATCTGAGACAAGGCAGGCAAGCAAGGTCAGATTCAGCAATGCTAAACCCCAGTAGAGTATACAATGAAGAATTGATGTCTACAATGTTGTGCATGACACAAATTAGTTGATTTTTCCATCCTGAGTGAATTTTTGTTGAGAGCCATAGTGCATCAATGATTTTTTTTTGAGAAAAAGTGGCTGGTAGAATATGAAGTATATACTTTGAACATCATTTTCACCTGCAACAGATTTGTGAATACCTCCTTTGTTCCTTCTACAGAGTACATAGATTAGTTTTCTAAAGTTTTATCATCAGAAAAAATCTGAAGCTATATCTCTAGCACTTATTGTTATACAGTTTATATAGCATGAGCTATCTTTAGCTAACTGTTCATAGCCTCTATAGTATCCATACCATATGGTTCAGAATATGTAATACATAAAGTAAGCCTGGTCTGTGTTATAGCTAAGGAACTGCATGGGTAAACCCGTGGATGTGCGCAGTCGGACCCGTACCCATATCTGGAGATATACCCATACCCGTGGTGCGGGTACATGTTTGCTTGCGGGTATCAGCGAAATGGACCTGGGGTATTACCTGCAAGGGGTATACCTGCGGGTCACTACAAAGAGCATTGTAATGAATTGTAATAACAAATGTAATACTAATCTAATTCTGTCCCAACCCTCATCCATTGCTTCCTCTTCGCCAATGACATCTGGGAGCTTAGACATGTGAATGATATCCTCAGATTTGACCAGGCCTAACTTGTTCCATAAGCTGACACAAAGCAGCGCACGTGTCGACTGCGCCGATAAACGATTTCTGACATGCGACAGGACAAGACGCCCATGACTGAAGAGACGTTCAACGTCTACAGAAGTAGCTATAGGCAATGTAAGCTTACAAGGCATTAAACATAATAATGCCACATACCAGGGATAGTTAGATAATCAATGGCCATGTGTGACAGGTGGGGGAATGATTTGCGATGTTCTTGCCACCAAGCGATAGGGTTGGTGACATGTTCCACATCTGTACTAAGGTAACGGTCAAGTTCGGAGCCCGAGTTAGTAGGTTTGGGGACTGCAAGTGTGGGGAGGTTGTCAAAAATGTTGTCGCTCTAAGATTGAGTCAGTACAAACGCTAAGTAAAAAGAAAAAAAGAAAAATACCATCAATATATTACCATTTGACTCCAAGACATCCGCCTCATGCCCCAAATCAGAGTCGGCATCAAGGGACAGGTATGAACATTCGAATTCCTCGTGCACAAGTTGCTCCGCAGTTTGGATCCAGTTGTCTTCCCAGTCTGCTGCCTTGAAGTATAATAGCTTGTGTTGGGGATGTAACACTAGTATAATAATATTAACTGTCAGTAGAAACTAGAAAAAACCTAGATTGAATAGAACTTACCCATGGAGATCCGATATGTGTGAGACCTGTCTGTGAGCTGATAGTACCAGTTGAGTGTCTTTTTTGCGAGCCGAACTGCCGAACGAATTGAAGGCAGATATTTCTTGTTGCGCAAATAGGACATGAGCATGTTGCCGACGTGATCCATTGCTGGCATCACTGTCGCAAGGTTAGGTGTTGCACGCGAGAAGTAAAGTGTAGTGTTTTTTAGAATCTAACAAGAGCAAACAATATAACATAATCATATGCGCCAAAGTGTCAAACAAAGAGTGAAAACCTTTAGTATATCATGCAATTGCTGTAGTATTTCCCACTCATTATCCTCCAACTCATACTTCCATAAACCCAGGTCTCACCGTTGCGTAACGGTATCTATGGCCTCACAATGTTCAAGTGCGTAGTCCAACATATCAAACATTGAATTCCACCATGTGGCCACATCACGTGGCATGAGGGTTTGGGGTTCCGACAAGTCCTTGAGGATGGCATGCCATGCAGGAAGGATCATAGTAGTCGAATGTATGTATGTCCTGTAGTACCTCAGTTCAAATATCATCTTAGTTTGTCCTCTTTCCATCCTCCAGACTTAAGTCCTTCTTGCTCTTGTCACTCTCTGAGACTTCGGATAGATTCCGATAGTCTATATCCTCAGCTCTACCTTCGGGTTGTCTTTACTCTGTTAGTTTCTAGTTCGGATACGTCCGGATTAGCCTTATACGTGTTTCCGATATCCGGAAGACATCCAGATATACTACAAGACCCGTCCGGACCTTCGGACACGTTACTGTTAGTACTTTGAAATAAGGGACAGTACTTGGGAAAGGGGCACAGCGTACGAGCTGAGGCTGAAGTCCTTTGGATCCGACCCTACGAGAGTACGACCTTAACAGTATATTCGAACTCACACCTTTCCAAGTACACTGACTCATATCATGGCTCCTACTAAAGTAAACCAAGCCGCTTTGCACGCTGTCGGACTTTCATCCACCCGATGCAACCCGACATCTGTAGTTAACACCTTCACCAGTTTCTCTCAGCGCCGTGTATCACACGGTCCTGCTCAAAGTATTTCGCAACTCATGAATCGTCCGCATCTGGAAACCCCTATGCGCTGTAGAAACAAAAATACAGAGAGGAACAATGATGCTCCTAACTGTATCTAAAAATGTTGTAGGTCAAGCGTTGCCTAGTCTGCTATTCTTGAGACGACAAGTGCGTTCGACCCTAGGGGAAGCGAGTGCAGCAAAGATCTACAGGTACGCGAGAAAGTGCAGGTGCGCGCAAGGTGCGGGAAAGCGTGCGCACGTATGCGGAAATTGATAAAGACTAAGCTTAAGTGATAATATGATGCAAGGTAGGAGAAGAGAGATGCAAAGTGTAGACAAATAGATTTCTACTATACTCTGCTAAGTAGTAAGTGAGTAGTAAGTAGTCAGTTGCAGGAAAAGTAAGTGGTAAAAAATGTAAAGTTAGTTTAAAAAATAGGTAATAGTATGTACTGCTGGCGCTTATATAGCACGCCTAAGCGCGGTCATGCGGAGCCGAAGCGCTACTGAGTAGGTATGTAAAGATATATATAAGTAAGGGTCCATTATAAAAATAGAGGTGGAATGATATGCTAATAAAAGAAATGGAAATATACGCACTAGAGGGCTTGGTGGACAGTGGATGGATGCTTCTGGATGGCTGGCGCTATAGGGTGCTCAAGCGCGGGAACGCGTGCGCGCGCATACATCGTGAAGCACGGGAATGGCGTGCGCATGGCACGCATTGTGTGGGAAAGCTGCACCTCATATAGGAATAGCTGTGGACAGTACACAGAGTGGTGCTGCGAGTTTGTGCTGTATACTCCCTAGTGGAAACTGCCATATCACGCCATGAGAGGCATGATTCTCTACAGCGCACTCCTGCCATAGGTGATCCGGATGACAAAGGACCTCTGGACGATGAAGATACTCCCGGTGGAAACCCTCTGGATGACTTCGGAGGTGATCCGGATGATGACCCGGATGACAACAACGATGAATTTGACGGGTTAAACCCACAAGACCGCGTCATGCTTCGGCTTTCTCAAGCCATCGACAACCTCATGCAACAATCATTGTCCGACCTCATCCGAAGATTCTAAAGTCAAGATCCGTGAACCCAATACTTTCGATGGCACTGAGCCTTGGAAGCTTCGTGCATTCTTCGTCCAATGCGAGCTCCACTTCCAAAGCAAACCTAAGTCCTTCCGTTCTGGACGGGCAAAAGTCAATTTCGCCCAATCCTACCTTAAGGGTATGGCACTCGAGTGGTTCGAACCGGATCTCCTAGCCGATGAGGACGATGATCGTCCGGATTGGATGGATGATTACTCCGCGTTCATGCTTGAACTCCAGACCAATTTCGGACTGCACGATCCGTCCGGAGATGCGGAAATGCGATTGGAGCAACTTCATATGCATGATGGACAACGCATTAATAAATATGTTGTTGAATTCCAGCGTCTTGCTTCACAGGTCCGTGGCTGGGGTGACGGTGCCCTAAGACGCCAATTCTATAATGGACTTCCGGCTCGTATCAAAGATGAAATCAGTCGCATGGGTAAACCCTCCACCCTTTCCGAATACAAGATCCTTGCCCAGACTATCGACGCTCGATACTGGGAACGGAAGGGAGAAGTTGTCCGCGAAACTAAACCCACCACCTCCATTCCTCCTAAACAAACCACATCCGATCAGATGAGTTCCAACTCGTCCGGACCCTCGAGGTACAAATACAACAAACCTGCTACTTCCGCATCATCCTCCATTTCTAAACCTCTGGACCTTACCTCCAAGTTAGGAAAGGATGGAAAGCTCATGTCCGAAGAACGTAAGAGATGGATGGATAATAAGCTCTGTCTATTCTGCGGCGGACCTGGCCATTCGGCTCGGGAATGCACCAAGTCTACTTCGCGCGCTGCCAAAGGCCGTGCTGCAGTAGTAACTCCGGAAGACAAACCGGAGGCTTCGGATGAAGCAAAAAAATAGTCCGCAACCCTCCTGACTCCACACGGGATGAGGATTGCATTGACTCTACCCGTGCAACGGAGCTACGTCTCAATGCTGTTTCTCTTTCTGATCCGAACTCTCTTTGTCCATATGTTTCTATTCCTACTTTTCCTGATATTTCTGATTTTCCTTCACTAATAGATTGTGGTTCCTCTCACTGTTTTATAGACTCTGATTTTGTCCAAAAAAATAAAATTCCTACATATCCAATATCTCCGCTTTCTCTCCGTTTGTTTGATGGTACTTGTAATAATATGATTTCCGAAGCTATAGATTTGCCTATCCATTTTCCATCCGGTGTAGTTACCTCCGATACATTTTATGTTACCCCGTTGGATTCTTCTTGTTTCATCATTCTTGGATATAGCTGGCTCACCCTACACAATCCATTGATTGACTGGGTTTTGGGCAGCATTGATTTCCGAACGACTTCTCATGGAATGCCTTCGACACCTCTGACGTCGCTTCCGTCTCCGGATCCTCATCCTCTGGTGGAAGATTCACCTCCTCCGACTACATCTGGAACCTCCACTGATAAAACCATCCCCAACATTTCCTTGATCAATGCGGTAGCCTTTTGCCAGGCCTGCAAACTGGAAGGATCAGAACAGTTCAGCATCTACTTTCGTCCGACCGGTGTAGACCTCCGGTCCGCTTCCCTTTCGTCCGATCCTCTGGACCTGTCCAGAATTCCTCCAGAATATCATGAATTCTTGGATGTGTTCGATAAGGGCAAAGCTAGCCAACTTCCTCCTCATCGTCCCTATGATCTCAAAATCGAGTTAGAGGAAGGAACTAGTCTGCCCCTCGGAACCATTTATTCTCTATCTGCAGTTGAGCTTGCAGCCCTCCGGAAGTTTCCTGATGAAAACATTTCCTCCGGACTCCTCTGTTCCTCGTCCTCTCCTCACGGAGCTCCTGTCCTGTTTGTCAAGAAAAAGGATGGCTCCCTTCGCCTCTGTGTAGATTTCTGTGGACTTAACCAGATTACCAAGAAAGACCAATATCCGTTACCTCTCATTACTGACCTCCTAGACTCTCCGAGCTGCACTAAAGTCTACACCAAAATCGACCTCCGATCTGCTTATCATCTTGTCCGGATAGCGGACGGAGACGAATGGAAGACCGCATTCCGAACGCGTTATGGCTCGTATGAATGGTTGGTGATGCTGGAAGGTCTCACTAACGCTCCGGCTGCATTCCAACACTTTGTCAATAGCGTGTTTGCTGATATGCTGGATGTGTGCATTATCGTATATCTGGACGATATCCTCATCTATTCCCAAGACCTTGCATCCCATAAGGAACATGTCTGAGAAGTCCTTCTCTGTCTCCGAAAACATCGACTCTATGCTAAACCCGAAAAATGCGCGTTCCATACTACATCCGTTGAATACCTTGGTTACATCCTATCTCTGGACGGCTTGACCATGTCGTCCGAGAAGATCCAAGCCATCATTGATTGGCCGGAACCTCGGAAAGTTAAGGATATTCAATCCTTCCTTGGATTCGCAAATTTCTATCATCGATTCATTTTCAGTTACTCGGACATTGTAGTTCCGCTCACTCATCTTACCCGCAAGGGGGTTACTTGGGATTTTTCCGATGATTGTCGGAAGTCTTTTGAAACACTCAAGAAAGCTTTCACGTCCACTCCGGTGCTTACACACTGGATTCCGAATGTTCCGATAGTCGTAGAAACTGACGCCTCTGATTACGCTATAGCCGGAATACTTTCCATAGTATGTCTGGACTCAGAGCTTCGTCTGGTAGCATTTTATTCTCGGATGCTCACCACTCCGGAACTCAACTACGACACTCACAATAAGGAACTTCTAGCCATCCATGAAGCTTTTCGGACGTGGCGACATTACCTTGAAGGCTCTGCCGAGCCGATAGACGTTGTCACGGACCATAAGAACCTTGAGTATTTCTCTATCACAAAACTCCTCTCTCGCCATCAGGCCCGCTGGTCGGAATTCCTCCATCAGTTTAACCTCGTCATCCGTTTCCGTCCGGGAAAACTCGGAGCTAAACTGGATTCCCTTACTAGACGCTGGGACGTCTATCCAAAAGAGGGGGATAAGGACTATGCTCAAGTCAATCCTCATAATTTCCGTCTGGTATTCACTTCGGAACAGTTAACTTCGTCCCTTCGAGCTTCAACTCTAGTAACTCCGGTTCTTAGGGCAGCCGTTCTGATTGATATCGACCAGCTCCAGAAAGACATCCTGACCGCACTTCCCACTGACCCTATTGCATCCGAACATCTTCCAGAACCTTCAGGTCCGAGATGGACAGTAGACAATAGTGGTTTCCTCTGCTGCAACAACCATATATATGTTCCGGAATCTAATAACCTCCGTCTTCGCATCCTCCAGAATACTCATGATCATCTGTTGTCCGGACACTTCAGACAGAATCGGATGTTAGACCTCATCCGACGTGAGTATACTTGGCCAGGAATCCGCACCTATGTCAAGGACTATGTCAAGTCCTGCACTTCCTGCGGCCAAGCTAAGGTTCCGAGACACAAACCTTACGGATTGCTTAAGCAGCTTCCCATACCGGAAAAGCCTTGGAATTCTATATCCATGGATTTCATCGAGCATCTTCCAGACTCATCTGGATTTACAGCCATCCTCGTCGTAATCGACCGTCTATCCAAACAAGCTATATTCATCCCTACCCACAACACCATTACCTCTCCGGATCTCGCTCGTCTATTCGTCCTCCATGTGTTTTCCAAGCATGGAGTTCCATCCCATGTCACTTCGGACCGAGGAACAGAATTCATATCACATTTCTTCTGGTCCTTAGGAAAAGCATTAGATATGGTCCTCCACTTCATGTCCGGATATCATCCGGAAGGAGACGGACAAACCGAACGAGCGAACCAAACCCTTGAACAATACCTCCGGATATACTGCAACTATCAGCAGGATAACTGGTCAGAATTACTTCCCTTGGCAGAATTTGCTTATAACAACGCTCCGAGTGCTACTACTGGAGTATCACCCTTCTTCGCCAATAAGGGATATCATCCGAACCTATCCATTCATCCGGAACGTGATCTCTCATCCGCCTGCGCACGAGACTATGCAATAGACCTTGACGAACTCCATCAGTTCCTCCGAGAAGAAATGGCCCACGCACAAGAAAGATATCAAGGACCTGCGGACACCAAACAGAAACCCGCTCCAGATATGAAAATCAGAGATCCGGTCTTCGTCAAAGCAAAATACTTCCGATCCACTCGTCCATCCAAGAAACTCTCGGAACAGAACTTAGGTCCATTCAAAATCATAGCTCGTCCGGGTACGTATTCCTTCACCATCCGACTTCCGGATTCCATGCATTCTGTACATCCGGTTTTCCATGTCTCGCAATTAGAACCAGCATCCCTCAACACTATTCCTAATTGTATCCAATCACCAACACCTCCGGTCGAAGTCGACAGAGAACCCGAATATGAGATTTCCGAAATCCTAGACTCCAAGTTGGACCATCGGAGAAGACAATGCCAACTCCTATACCTCGTCTGATGGTCCGGATATGAAGGAACGGACGAGGAAACTTCATGGTTACCTGCAACGGAACTCAGAAATGCATCCGAATTAGTATTGGACTTCCACTCCTCATATCCGAAAAAACCTGGTCCTATTCAACTTTGAAGTACATGATGTGTATACGAGATATAAGTACATTTAGAGAAGAAACCAAAACGGACCAAAATTTCCTACATCTCCATAGACCCATCCACCCCTCCGGATCTGCCTGCATCACTTCCAGATGCCTTATCCATCACCTCATCCTCCTCCTCCGTATCCGGAGATGTCTGAAACCCCTTCTGGATTTGTCCGAACAACATGGCTTGAAATTCCCTCTGTTGCTGAAGGAACAACTCAATTCCGGAACTCATCCGGTCTGCTGCAGCCCTGCTGCCTTCCGCCGCCTGAATACTTCTCTCCAAAAGGGTGTTAGTCCTAGCCAGCTCCGCCACTATACTGTTGGCTGCGGCCACCCAAGCCTGGTCATCGTATTCCGTCTCCATCTCTTCCGGATCTTCAGGAGTCGGACTCTTCTGGCGTTTCTTGCCTTTACCTTTCGGAGATGGAGATCCGGCAGCATGTTTCCTCTTCTTGCTCTTGGACAACTTAACAGTTCCGGGTCATCCGGGGCATGTAACCTTGTCCTTCTGGCAGATATCACAAGACTTGATCTATCCGGACGTCAAAATACTCGGATCCGAAGAAAAAATGTGGATTAACTCACCAGAACATTGCTCTCCGCATCCGTCCAAAGACAAGTCCGGCCCTTGGCAGTACAACACGTGCAGGATCCGTCCTTTTCAGCGGAAATAGCATGAGACTTTTCATCCGTCAGGAAAATCCATCATAACCATCCAAAACTCACCATTTCCTCTGCTATTTCCCTGTGCCTCTTCTGCTCCGCCTCCATCCGAATTTCGGCCTGCTGAATCCTTCTCAGATCCTCCTGACGTTTCCATTCCTCCTCCTGACACTTCCGAATCTCCTCCTCCTCCATCTGAGCTACAGCTTCCGCGTCCACCAGTTACTGTTGAAGCTCCAGAAGTTTCTGCTTAGCATATTTCTTAGATCCGGAGGTGTTGCCAGACATATCCGATAGAGCGTTATAGAGAGTAAAAAAGTGGGAAAGGAAGAATCAATCCTGGACGCCCTGCCTTGTGTATACCTGTCCGAATCCGAACTCAGATATTTCCCCCATCGACTTCTCCATCATCTCACATTAATTTCATCCGGTCCGGACCGATGCTTCTTGTGCCTCTAGGGATCGGCCCTAAGGGGGGGATACTGTCATATCCCATATATTCACGCTTCTCTTCTGGACTTCGGACCCTGAGATCCGGTCCGGTCCAATGCATAGATCCGCTTCTGATCCGATATCTGATAAGCTTCCTATTTCATTTCCTGTTCATTTAATATTAAACACAGCCTATTCGGTATTTCCTCTTCCCGTTGTTTCAGCTATACTTATTACCGGTATGATTACTGATCCGTTAACCTATGCTTCATTTCCGACTTGCATTTGATAACCTTTGCACATGCTTCATACATAGCCTTCGGACCTTTGCTTACTTATTGTTGCATTATCCTCTTAGTATATAAACTCGTGTATATGTCCTGTAGTACCTCAGTTCAAATATCATCTTAGTTTGTCCTCTTTCCGTCCTCCGGACTTGAGTCCTTCTTGCTCTTGTCACTCTCTGAGACTTCGGATAGATTCCGATAGTCTATATCCTCAGCTCTACCTTCGGGTTGTCTTTACTCTGTTAGTTTCTAGTTCGGATACGTCCAGATTAGCCTTATACGTGTTTCCGATATCCGGAAGACATCCAGATATACTACAAGACCCGTCCGGACCTTCGGACACGTTACTGTTAGTACTTTGAAATAAGGGACAGTACTTGGGAAAGGGGCACAGCGTACGAGCTGAGGCTGAAGTCCTTTGGATCCGACCCTATGAGAGTACGACCTTAACAATGCCAGTACATCTATCTGCACGGATGGGCCTACATGAGTGATACCGAAGGTCTGAAATGATTAGGTTGATGTCAATGGTGGGGCCCAAAGGCTGATATTCCGGTGCTAGTTGGCACGTAATATTGCCGGATGGGGATGCTGATGGATAGCATAAAATATAAGCCCCATTCTCGGTCATCCCAGATATACTCCATTCCTTTGGAGGTAGTGCCCCGTGTAGCCTACCGTATCATCAGCATGCTACCGAGACACAATTGAAACTGTGTTCGGTTGCATCAGTATCAAATTGCAACAATCAATTGTCCAATGAACTTCTGCATGTTCGACAAACAGAGATGTGCCAATACCAAATTGAATAAAGTCTGAAGCAACGCCGTGACTTATGCAATGAAGCCCGCAAAATTCAGAAATGCTATGAAAACTATATCTATATGTGGAAGGGAATGACATGTAAAAGAGCGGCATCAGAGTATGTAAAACGATAGCAAAATTTTGAGAAGTGAGAGCTTTGAGAAGCAAAAGGCAACATGTATGGACAAGGCATTGGGTTGGGTTAAAGAGTGACAATAAGATTTGATAGCAGCGGGAGGACCATCTATAGAGTACCATACACCATGAAATCTGCCTGATTGTACTTCGCCAATATGCAGGCATCGAGGTCAGCAGGATTATATCTGGCATAATCTGGACGAGGAGTGTGGGCGTAGTTGTGCACACTATCACGCATGAACCAGGCCCATACTATTCAATCCCCTTCATTAACATGAATGCCATGTCTCACCAGACGACCCAAATAGCTCACCATGACCCCTGGGTTATATACTAAATTGATCCTGAGATTGGTTAAGCGCATGATTGCGTGTCAGTAGCTACCAATGCAAGTCAGTATGTCAAATGCCTCGGGCGGGCATTTTGGATCTCGGTGACAAGGAGAATCATGGTTACACATGACAGCAGCCCCTGTGTAAACCGAGGCCCAATGCTTCAAGAGGCGATGCATGTCGTGCAATCCTTGCTGTGCTGACCAATGGCCGAGCTCAATGTGCGTCCTTAGGGAAGCCCAGTAGAGCTGAGGATGCATGACTCGGAGGGCAATGGAGGCGAGCAGGGCAGGTCTCTGCATATCCATAATCATCTCCAGGCTGCACTCGCCCTTGAGCGTGGCAGACACTTCGGGTTTGAAACCGTTGTCAGAGTTCTCAGGCGGGGGGCTGTAGCACTGCACCGAGATGAACAAGCGAAAACACGGGAGTTCGGAACTTACTTCGTGTCCTTGCTGAAACCAACATGGGGCTATATTGATACAGCCCGGAGATAATCCTTTGGTATTGACCGGCCGAAAGTTCGACTTGTGGGTTCTCCAACCTGAACCACTCCAATGCACTATACTTTTTTCAAAAGATCTCCCATGGCGGTGGTGGCCTTGAACATATCATTCTATCATTATTACTGTCAGCGGCCGACAACTGGTTTACAGCAACCAACTCACCTGCACCCATGGAGCAAGAGCATCTGGGATGTACCACAGAATGATTCAGTACCCGGAGTCCAATATGACCGCCGGGTGCCTCAACACAATGTTCTCGGAAGGAGGGAATTTCACTAATAAGGCATGTTCCTGCGCATCATTCATTCTGGATTCTCTTTTGGAGAGAGCCTCATTGTATTGTATTATGTTGATATCCAATTTAACTAAATTCAACGCCTTGCATCAGTTGATATCTTCAGTAAACATGGTGGGCACATACTCGGGTGTCGATAGGCTTCGGCCATGAGTAGTGCTAGTTGCCTGCAAGACAACACGGTCTCAACGTCCAACTCAGGAGGAGGGTCTACCAACGGTCTTTCGGCAACATGGGCAAGGAATTGCTGTTCAACCCATTCACCGGCCGAGTGAGTGGCATGCAAAGCCCAATCCTTCAGAATGATAGGAAGCTGGCCGATACCATTCCTCATCAATGCAATGTGACTGGCATATGAGCACCATTCCGAAGGGATATGAGA
Source organism: Suillus fuscotomentosus (assembly GCF_016647785.1). Lineage (NCBI taxonomy): Eukaryota > Fungi > Basidiomycota > Agaricomycetes > Boletales > Suillaceae > Suillus > Suillus fuscotomentosus. Next base: position 47,904 of record NW_024539629.1, read on the forward strand.
CATGACGGGGTGGCTTGGGAATCCTGACATGAGGGCGCAGCTATTTTATCAAAATTCTTGCTGAGCCTCATGGCAAATGGCATATCGGTAGACATAAACAACAGGGACATAATAAGCGAGTGTCATACCGGCAGCACGAGGTCAAGATGTAACGACAATGCGATTACTCAAAACATGCACCATCACAATTTTCGGTAAATTGAGAGCCGTGTACAATGTGCAAGGGCAATATGAGATATGGATAGTTTTCCTAGATAATTCTGGAAACTTTCATTTAGTATCATGCCTGTGTTGCATTGCATTGCCGTTCATGCCCGTAGCCTAAGATGATATGCACAATAGACTACATACAAAGCTTTTTACCGAAGCCGATAGTTACCCACCGCATATCAATTAAGGCAATCTACCAGAATAATTCCTCCATCTAGTCATAATCCTGCTACTTATCTTCACCTCTGTCAAGAAGTTCTTGTGCGGTGGCCATAGCATCATGAAGATCATCCACTGGACCTTCAAGGGTAGCCATGGCCTCCAGGGCAGCACTTCCATCTTTCATCTTCGCGGATAGCCAATAGTTGAGCTTGGTGCCTAGCTGTTCAAGATCATCTTTGATCACCCAGAGGTTTGATAGCAATGGATCCGGATCAGCCTTGTGCGCATGCATGTCGGGCAGAAGAAGAAGCCCCACAGGCTGATTATCGGTTATGATTAGATCACTAAGTGAAAAGCGAACGACTCGAGCTTACCAGCTGCTGAAAATGTTCAACGGTGAGTTCCATGACATCCTGTAACTGGACACAATCTGGCATCTCAAAAGGAAGGAGATCAAACCAGTCCTTCCACCAACAGTATTGGTAATGGGCAACTAAGTGGCAATGTGCCATGACATCGGAGTCACCACCCACAGGATGCGTAGAGAATTTGTGGAAGAGGTGGTCATCATCCCAAAGGGCCAGCTGCCAGCTCGCAAGCATCTTCACGATGTCATTGAGATATTCCGGCAATGCCATGGATGTGTTGGTGGTGGCACAAAGGTTGATAATAGGAAATACAAATCGCTAGATACAACCCGATAAGTCAACAAATTCGATAGGCAATATTGGAAGACATACATCAGCTTCCCAACACAAATATCTGACAAAGACTTTTCGGAAGTGTGAAGTCCGAGAAACTTGATTCTTTTCGATGGTGATGCGGATCGCAGTAAAGCGGGATGTTGCATACTCAAAAGTGTTTGCAGCATCCCACATTGATACCGCTGCACCTACTGAGGGCCTGGCATACACAAACAAAGGATCGGTCAGCATATTCGGATCGGTGGGAATAGCGTGGAAGGGAGTGAATGAATGGACTGTCTGGGATGCAGCCAGCGGTATAAATAGTCGACTGTTTAAACTCAATGAAATATGTCATCTGCCACGTGTGGACCTGTGACCTGTGGTAATTTGATAAACAATGGGGCCGAAATTGACCACAATAGTGCATTGTCCGCATGTTCCCCTGGTTACGTACACAACAAGGTCTTGGCATGAAGCTGATGACATCACGTGTTGATAACATAGGGTCTATATTATATTTCAATATTATGTCACAAGTTATGACCGAATGTCGGATCTACTTCCACGAACTGGGAGTGCGCGTGTTTAGCTAATTGTCTATACATGTGTGCCTGTCTGATCGCATAGCACTTATGTCCATCTTTGATAGCATTTCCCTGACGGGTTATTCGGCTGAGCCAGGTTTCGGCTTTGTGGGCAAGAAAATCAATGGTCCAGTGCATCTCATAACTGACGAGAATTAACTCTTCAGCCCAGTGGTCTCGCAAAGCTTTTGTACGAAGCCAATGCACCCTGTAAACTTGATGCAAAAATCAGGTAAACAACATGTCTCGCACTGAGATCGAAACACATTCATTGAGCCAGTCGTTGCTCACCGAATCCCCCTGAACATCCAAAGACCAAAACCACGGCAGCATCGAATTTCTCTGACCTCGTATGTTCGGGTCTGCGACAGCCAAGTTTGCCTTGAGCTCAGTTCTTTCCAACGGCCAATATTTCTGCAGCATATGATCGGCACCGAGATTAGACAACTGCGACCTGCATTCTTGTAGATCATGCTGTTCAGATTGATCACATGTTCGACTGAATGAACCTGGGCCCAGGCCTGGGTGGTACTGGCCTGGGACTTTGCCGGACAGACTACTGTCCGAAACAAAATGGATTTGTCAGCCAGATGCACTCTGATGGTGTGCAAGACGTCATTGGCCTGTCCTTCATGGAGAGTGATTTCTTATCTGACAAGGACTTCAATCCCAAGCTCTTCACATCTTTTCTTGCCAAAGTTGGACGGCAGTGGGATAGCAATAGTTTCCAGTCGAAGCGAGACCCTTGGCGTGTTCTCTCCCACATCCGACTTATCATCACTGCAATCTTGAGTGTTGGTGGCGTCTTCTATGAATTCAACGTCCATTATGGTGATGCCATCATCGGCATCATATTCATCTCCTATGTACCGGCAGTGAATTCGTCGATAGACTGTTGCAGCCAAACCCTACATTGGCTGATATCAAGTGCTTGCATTTCGGTGGGATGCCGGCCCATTCTGCGCAGATCCATGGCCAGTGCAAGTTGCATTTCTTCAATAGTGATACCAGAGGCAAGCCATGTGGCTGATCCTATTTGAGGTCTGACCCCAGGCCGCCAGACAGAGGTCTCCAGCAAATCCAGCTCAATATCCTTCCTAGATCGTGCTACCAACTGATATTTCCAATGAGTCCTTGTGCGGCAAATAAGTTATCACCGAGACTCACCCTTTTGTAACTGCACTTCATATATATCAAGCGCCACAGGGTCGGTAATATGCGATGCTTGAGCTTGCGCCTCTTGGGATTCCCACCGGTCCACTATGACAGGATTGGCCGAGCCATTCAATTTGTTGAATGCTTCGGTGCTTTCAGCAACCCCACATTTGGCTTCCTTGTACTTGCGGGACAGAAATGCAGCTGTTGCCATTAGATACTATCCCCGGAACTCCGATCATGAGACCCACCCATTCGAATCATCTTCATAAAGTTGCAGTCATTCATTTGGAAATCGAGGCATTTTTGTCGGTGGGGGTCGACATTCCTCGGGCTGCCGGGGAAATTATATTGAGGGAAGCCCAAAGGGTCTCCATGATCTTGCCGTCTATTCTTGCGGCTCCGGGAATAAAATTTGATGCATACCGCACAAAGCATTTGTCTTGATGCCCGTGAACATGCCATAGCCCGATTCCCGGGACTATGTCCATGTCGGATGGAATGTCCATATGCAGGCTGTCTTCCACCCGTTTCTTGAAATGTCTGTTGTACTGACAATTGACATCATAAAAAGTCAATGCCCTGCATAAGCTGTCGGTATTATGAGCAAGCATGTTGCAAAGGGCATAATCCATGTTCATCTGTCTGCTCCTGAATGTCATCGCGTTGCGCATTATATCGGATGTCCGTACCTTTCGCCTTTTTGAAAATCTACCATAGAATTCGGCACAAAGCAGCCATGCCAAGCGCAGGCACACCCGCCGATTCCCGTAGCTTCCAGCTTATGCCGAGATGCATTGGCCTGATTCACTGCTCTATGGTTATTGCATTTGGATCTCTGTACCAAATATTGTGCGACAGCAAGATGCGCCCAGTATCTCGCCCTTGCAACCATGAATCCTTTGCCATCGGTCAACCAAACTTCATCTTCCGGGTGTGTCGGATATAGATGCTCTGCTTTGAAATTACCATCCATAACAAGGGAGCGTGTATATATCCATCCGGGAATGGTCTCATCACTTTTGGGTTGCAATGGGGTGTTGATGCCTGGTTGGGGACAAGCTGGGCAGAAGAGAGCCAGCTCCCCATCTTTTGGTTCCCTCTTCTCGTGACTGAATCTGTTCCATTTCAATAGCTTCAGCTGGCACCATTGTCTTGCAACTTGCATCATCTCCCGGTAGTGGTCCTGTCGCATATTTGGTCAGTGCTTGTGATGGCACAACTCTGCTTACCGGCACCGCATGAGGGAATATACTAGATGTTATTCTTCGCAATTTGCTGTAATAGTTCATCCCCAATGTTCCGCACTCTAAATTGTCCAAGATGAAATTGTCCAACAATGCAAAAGTAAATGCTGTCTTCGACCGGGTAAATGATGCCACAAACAGCCTCATTTCAAACAGCTGTTTGTCGGGAGTTCGGGCACCCATGCATTGACAATACTGAATAGATAAAATGTGAACACCCGAAGAGTGAACAATTGTGATTGTAGTCTTGCCGATCTGTGCTGTATTTACCTCAGGCAAGTCTGGGAAAGTAGCTGCAGGCTCTGACTCTAAAAAGACATCCTTGTCTGCTGTCGCATACGGTTCTGTGCATCGCCAATCGCCATGTTCATCAGCTGCTTTTGCTACACCCGGAATTCCAGCAGTTAAAGATGCAGTATATTGGTCCTCATCATCGGTATCTTCCCATTCCCAATTATGGTTGGGGCAAGGCTGTCCTCCATGACTGAGGTGGATCTCTACACCTAGCTTAGCGAGCATAGTTCTATCAAAGAAATCTCTGTTCCATTGACTCGTCCGGTGGAAAGGGAGCCTTGCATGTTGAGTCCGGCAACACTTTGTACAGAATATCGGCTTGGCAAAACAGTCATGGCACTTGTATGTGCCATCACCGTCACACAAGCAGCAAACCCAATTCGGAGGTGGAGCCTTGCATTCCAGGAGCATATCCAAATAATCCTCCACCCTAACTTTCCACTGGCGAAGATACTCATTTGGAGTCTATAGGTCCCAGATGTGAGTTCAATGTTTATAAAGGTAGATATCTGACTTTCCCCACTCTTTTTCTTCACTCGGCTCTTTGGAAGTCTCATGGAATTGATGCCGCCTTGGTCACCATAGCATGTCTCAAAGTCTTCGGAGAATCTATGCATCAACCCACCAGAAGGCTGCTTGGTGGGAGACTTGGTCAGCGATGAATGAACTGATTTGCTAGTCTTTGTTGGCTCGGCTGACACCCACCGACCTTTGATGCCTTGGCTAGTTTTTTTCTGGCTCCATTTCACAAGGTGGACGGTCCCAGGAGGTGTGACCTCTATAGCCTTTGATCTGCCCATGTCTGGGTCTGTGAGATGATGGTGGTGGTATGGTGACAGAAAGGTGAACTTTGATTGCATCACAGTCTCGTAACTAGACCTTCCCTAGCTTGTCTCCCATGGTATTATTTTGTGCTAAATTTAGACCTTAATGCATAAAGTGTGCATCGATTTGGACAGATTAGATCATAGTCAATTGAATTGCTGAGGGGTCATCAGGACAATCAGTTTGAAAGAGTCATTGGGTGGATTGAGTGACATTCATTCAATTCAATTGCTACAAAATACCAAGGGACTCTAAGAGAACAGGGGCAACCACAGCCATCTCCTCCCGATGCATTCCAGTGTAGGGATTCATTTCTGGCTGGGCTTGTAGAGACTGTTTTTACCTTACCTTATGTTGGCACTTTTGTAGCTTACATAAGCAAGCAATCTTTTCACCAGTTACCAGTATGAGTCTGAGTGCTGAGCAAGTTTTCATGATATTTCCTCTTCTCTGAGCCTTGAGCCTGGTCCAGAAACCCTTTAGGGTCGAATAGCAGCTAGGTTCTGCAAGACCCAACATTGTTCAGACTCACCATCTGAATTGTTGTACCTTCACTGGGTCACCCAAGTTCCTTCTCACTCTTATAAGGCCCACATTGTGTTGGATACCATTCTTGATCACATATTACAGTGACCTATCTCTGTATAATACGAGGGAACAGACATGCATAATATCCCGTATGATACGGGCCAGCGGACTATGGGCCCATGATAAAAATATCCTCGACTATGACTGATGGGCTTGGAGGCAAATTATTCCCGATGGAGGCGGGTGGGCCCATGCAGGGAATATATAGAGTAGATGAGTGGGCCGATGTAAATGAATATTAGGTAGACGGGTGGGCCGAGGTAGTTGGATATTATGCAGATGGGTGTATTAAGGTAGATGTGTATGAGATAGATGGGTAGGTACTTGTTATCACATTCACAGGTGGGCCCAGACACATATTAAATTAGATGGGTGGGCCGAGGGTATTATAAAATATTGTATTATATGGGTGGGCCCAGACGCATATTAATTAGACCGGTGGGCCGAGGGTGTTACGCACTCAAATAGGTCTGTTATGCGGAGCCCTAAGAGGGGCGTCGTCCGCTAACGTTCGTGATGTAACCAGAAGGATCCGGTGTAGCGACTGAGACTGGCGACGTCGAGTCGGCAGATATCAGAGACGCGCGTGTCACGTGACTTCTAAGACGGATGTCTTCAAAGTCACTGACGTTCTCAAAGTAAGGACAGTCTTGTCCGAACGATGAGGTGGTCGATCGAGGTAGACTTAGGCGCGATGAGCACCTAAGAAAAGATACTAGAGACTGAAGCTGAGGGGGCTTCAGAGGGAAGTATGTTCGAGGGAAGATTGAGTAGATTCAAGTTAGGGAATCTAGTACAGAGTGACCGACTACTTATACTAAGTGGAAAGGGTTAAGGGCAAGGCTACCGTACTGTAGGTAAGGGCAAAGGGGAAACGGAAAGGGTATAGGTACAATGGTGGCAGAGCCTGATTAGTGATGTAAGGTCGAATGCGGAATGAGACCGAGAAATGTTGGAACGAGCCAACGGTAAATGATACAATGTGCAGCATGCACGAGTCAAAGGAAAGATAAGACAAGATAAGGAAAGCCACATTGGTGGCACGAGTCAGAACGAGTCATAGCCCGAAGGCACGTGCGCACGTTGGTGCGATAGGAGGGGGATGAGGGACGGGAACGGTCCCGAGGATCCGGTCAACGGATAGTCGGTAGAGAAGTGCGAGCCGGAGGCATATGAGGGCGAGGACGAAGGGGAAAAATGATAGGGGGGCCATGTAGCCGATGTTACTTGTAACATTACCCCCATTTCAAGGTAGAGTTCCACGAACTCTTTAATCGTCGTCCTGGTTGTTATACCATGTGGGGTCGAAGTCGAGGTCTTCGAGCCAGGAGGCGGCTTCGATTGCATTCTCTTCGCGTTCTTGCTCAAGGCGAGCAGCGTCCTGGTCATACGCAGCTTCGAGCTGCTGCATATCCCTGTAGAACCGGTCGGAAGAGGTTCCACGACGAAGGATCTTCCTGCCGTCAAGTCGAGGGCAGAAAGGAGTGAGATGTTTTGGGGCAAATTGCCCACAAATGCGGCAGAAGTATTGCGCGCAGTGTTTCTGTTTGTGTCCGTAGACACGGCACTGGCGGCAGACAATGTTGCTGCGGTAGACCTGGGTGGTCTCGGTGGCATTACGACGCGCGTCGTTGATGGCGTCTTCCTGGGCTTCCTCGCGAGGATAGTGCCTAGTGAAGTTCTGGGTGCGCGGTCGATGCGCATGGGAGAGGGGTAGTCCTAGGGACAAGATGGATCGTGCACGAGCACGGTGATTTCGGCGTTGCGGAGTGGGAAGGGGTTCCGGAGAACCAATAGAGAGGTGTGGGACCGTCTCGGTGGGTACCCAATCGTCGGGGTTGAGAACAGGTGATGCGGGAGGGCATTCATCCAACTCTGGGATGATGATAGAGATGGTGTCGGCATCGAGGATGGGGGAGGGGTTACGTGGAGCGTAGAGCTCGCGTTCGTATTCGTTATAGAGACGGTCGATCTCGGGGTTGGTCAACTGGGTGACATTGGGGATCTGCTCTGGTGATTCAGAGCGGGGTAGTTGGGGAAGGAAGGGGGTCGGAGCTCTGTCATAGACAGCACGCTCGACGACTGCAAGCGGGTCGGGAGGGGGATTAAATGCCCGCTCCTCCTCGACGGCCATGACGGCGGCATGGAAGTTCCTAAGTTCAAACAGATTTAGCAAGGCTCGTTTGATCTTGCCTTGGTTGTATCTGGTTGAGACGGTGGATAGGGCAGTCTCCCTAGCCAGATCAATCCTGGCGATATCGCCGGTGAGGGCATCGGTGGCCCTGAAGGCCTGAACGAGGTTCATGGTTATGTCGTCGTTGGTGCGGTTGAGATAGTTGTCGAGTCGGATTGCATACTGGGGATCGCAGATGACTGCTTCCCAGTAGGCCCGTTGCCTGTCTTGGACAACTGAGCGAAGGGATGGTCGTCGGAAGACGGTGTAGGAGGGCCTATCATGGCCATGCGTTGGCTGGCTCGTCGGGTCGGGGTCGGAGGCAGACGCATGAGAGGTAGCGGATCGGCGCGAGGAAACAGACGACGCTGAGGCCGACATAGTGGAGCGTCTTTCCTTGGGTAGTGGCGTAGGTAGGGTATTGGGTAATGGGTCTCTGTTTGTCGACAGGTGTGGATTTCGTGGGGCGGTGGCGATTGCGGATTCGTTGGCGATGGAAGGCTTTGGTATTGGTGTGGATGGGTTCGCTGGTGGGGTCAGCCCTAGTGTAGTGAGGGCGGTAGGAGAAGTTGCGGTGGCGGTTGTTGATCAACATGAGATGGCGATTGAAGCGATCTTGAGTCGCTTCTTATACGCCTTCAGGAGCTCCGCTGCGGACTTCAATTCTGTTTCGGGGAGCCACGTTCGTTCGGAGGCAGGATAGCCAACCCAAGACACGAGGTACCGGCGACGCGATCCGGTACCCTTGTGTTGGAGGATAGCTTCCACTTCGTAGTGTTCCTCTCCATCGATAAGATCAGGAGGAGGTTCGGTGAAATTCGGTCCATGCACGTCTGTCTCCTGATAGGAGGAAAGTTCCGAGGCATGGAACGTGGGGTGGATACGCCAGCTGGCAGGCAGCTTGAGCTGGAACGTGATGGGGGAGAGGACCTTCTGGATTGGGAAGGGTCCATATCGTTTCGGGGCGAGTTTCCTAGAAGGGAATCCGGTGATCAGGTTCGTGGCGGATAGCCATACCTTATCACCAACGTTCCATGGCTTGTAACGCTGGCCATAGGAACGATCAGCCATGCGTTGCTGCGCGAGGCTGTGGCATGCAAGGGCTTCTTCGCGGATTTTGGCGAGTGATTTGACTCGGTCTTCGGCGGTTGGTAGGGTAGAGTCGGGGAAGAGATGGGGGATGCCTCGTGGTTCGTAGCCCATCATGAGATAGAAGGGAGAGGCATTTCTGGCAGAGTGTCGTCGGGAGTTATGAACAAATTCGGCCATAGGCAAGTGCTTTGCCCATTCGGAGGGAGTCGTCCGGCAGTAGATCCGGAGGTAGGTTTCGAGCTCTTGGTTGAGCCGTTCGGTCTGGCCATCTGTCTGAGGGTGATAGGCAGTGGAAAGTGCGACTTGGTAGTCGAGGAGTCGTCCTAGCTCCTTTGCTAGCTTCGAGGCGAATTGGGGGCCTCGGTCCGAGATGATCTTGTCATAGAGTCCGAAGCGCATGAACACTTTCTTGAAGAAAAGTTCGGCTACTCCTTCCGCTGTGATGGTTTTTCTGCAAGGGCAGAGAATTACCCCCTTCGTAAGCCCATGGTCTACCACGACCATGACAGAATCGTAGCCGGCGCTCTCGGGGAGGTCGGTGATTAAATCAACCGAGACCTGAGCGAAGGGCCGGAGGGCCGAGGAGGGTATCGGGGTGAGGGGAGGTGTCGTGGGGTGGGTGTTAACCTTCATCTGCTGGCACATGGCGCAGCCATCGACGTATTTCCTAATGAAGGAGCCCATTCCGGGCCACCAGTAGGATTTCTTGACGTTCCATTCGGTACCGGAACGCCCGGGGTGCCCGGCGGTTGGGTGATCGTGATGTAGAGACAACACGCGATGCCGGAGGTCGGGGGGAACGTAGGCACGATCCTTATAGAAGAGAACACCATCGGTGAACCTCCAATCGGAAAGTGCAGACTTCATGGGGGGTGCGCACACCCCGGAAAGGGCGTCCAAGGCTGTTTTCACAGTCTGGTCGGAGGGGTCGTCAGAGAGTCGTTGAAACTCGTCTGCGAGTTCAGCGTCGATTAGACGGGTGAACAGGGTGTCGGGGAGGAGGATACGATCCTCGTTATCCTGACCGGCTATAGCGTGGTCCGGACGGCGGGACAAGGCATCTGGTGCAGCGAGCTTTGTTCCAGGAACATGGTGAAGTTCCAGATCAAAGTTGGTGAGCGTGAGGTGCCACCGGGCCTGTCGTCGGGTGAGTCGTTGCGCGGAGCGGAAATAGATCAGGTTCTTGTGATCCGTGAAGACAATGACTGGGTGAGGGTTTCCTTCGAGGAAGTGCCTCCAAGCCTGAAGGGCTCGGATGATGGCAAGGAGTTCTCGGTCGTAGATCTCGTAGTTCCGTTCGGCCGCGTTGAGGGACTGGGAGAGGTAGCCGCAAGGGTGGTAATCCCCATTGCTATCCGTCTGGAGCAAGACTGCTCCGGTCGCGAAGAGCGAGGCGTCAGTTGCAAGTGCAAACTGTCGCGAGGAGTCGGGATTCCGCAGAACCGGTTCGGTGGTGAAAAGCTTCTTCAGATGCTGGAATGAAGCCTCGGTAGAATTGGACCAAGAGAAGGGGATCTCCTTCTTGGTTAGATCGAGGAGAGGGCGTGCGATGTCGGAGTAGTGGGGGATGAAATGACGATAGAAGTTGCAGAATCCAAGAAAGGACCGCACGTCCTTGACCGAAGAGGGTTGTTGCCATTCGCTGATGCCTTTCAGCTTGGCAGTGTCCATAGCGACCTGTCCAGGTCGAATGATCATACCGAGGTACTCGACCTCTTGAGAGTCGAAAGTACATTTCTCGGGTTTGAGGAAGAGAGACTCTTTGCGGAGTTTCTCCAACACTCGGCAGGTCCTTTGCCGGTGTTCGTCCAGGTTATCTGAAAAGATCAGGATGTCGTCCATATAGACGATTAACCATCCTTCGTTCAGTTCTTCTGAAAATGTCTGGTTCATGTAAGCTTGGAAGGTGGCAGGTGAATTGCACAATCCGAAAAACATTACCTTGGGCTCGAAGAGCCCGTATGAGGTGGAGAACGCGGCTTTCCACCTGTCGTCGGGATGAATGAGGATATTGTTATATCCTGATCGTACGTCGACCTTTGTGAACCATTGCGCCTTGTTGAGTTTCGCAAGCAAGGGTGGTATCAAAGGGAGTGGGTACGCGTTCTTGATCGTCCATTCGTTGATGTATCGGTAGTCCTGGCAGGGGCGGAGAGAACCGTCCTTCTTGCCGACAAAGAAGAATCCAGCAGCTTGAGGAGACTTCGAGGGTTGGATGAAATCTTTGGCGAGGTGTTCGTCCAAAAATGCTTTGACAGCGTCGGTTTCCTTTGGTGAGAGCGGGTAGGCTCGAGAAGACTTCGGAATGAAGCCTTCCTTCGTTTCGATTTTGTGGTCTACTCCCGGTCGTGAGGGAGGGAGTTTGTTTAGACCGTCCTTTGCGAAGATGTCAGCAAAATCATGAAGATAGGAAGGTACCAGTTCTTCAAATGATTTCTTCTTCTTCTCCTGCGCGTCCTCCATAGCAAATTCTTGAGCTTTGTTGGAGGTCTTTGTGTAGTCCTGCTGAGAGGCGAGGATCCAGAGGTTCCGGAGAGGTTTTGCTCGTCTGTGGAGAGCCTTCCGGATTTCTTTCTTCGAGGTCCCGTCCTTGGTGAGCGGAGTGTCGAAAGAGATGTTTTCGATGATCTGGACGGATGTTCCGTCCGAAGCATATTCCACTAGGACTTCATCGTCAGTGAGGGGATAAGTGGAGATCTCCTCAACTTTATCCGCAAGATGGGTCTGTCCGACCCAGACATCGTCCATGGTGTTGAAGTCGGTATCTTCGAAGGGCACGATGATTGGCGCCGTCTTCTTCTTGTTACGCTTCTTGCATTTCTTGATTTCCTCGAGGCAATGTTGGGTGCCTTTGGGGAGTCGCTTGAGGGGCGAAAAGTCCTCGTCGTCGAGTTCTTCTAGGACAGCCTTTTCTCCACGAAAGAGATATGGCTTGGCCTTGCTTTCTCGTCGGGAGGCGTTGAGTTCCCTCTCCACCTCCTTTGACCTATTGGTCGCAGGCAGGGAGATCGTGTTGGCCTTCCAGTCGATATTGGGCATCATGGCACTAAGCCAAGGTTTTCCAAAAAGTAGGTCATCATGCTTGGAAAGTTTCGTTACGTTGAACTTTCCATACATAAGTCTCCGATCGAGACGAATGAATAGCATGCAGTATTGGGTTACCTGTCCTGCCGAGGACGGGCTTCCGTCTACTGTGGTGATCCGGAAGGGTTTCTTGAGTAGGTGGGTCCGGATCCCATTTCGCTTGACGAAGTCATAGCTAATGAAGGTCCCACCTGCCCCTGAGTCGATGATGGCGGTCGACTGAACGGTTTTGGCACTGCAAGAAGAGAAAAGTGTCACCGGGACACGAAACTCGTTGGATTTACCAACAGCTTTAGTATACAATGCGCAGATAGAGGGAATTGACCGTTCGACAAGGCGTCTCCATCGTTCATGTATTGGAGTGCAACAGCGACCTTGGTTTGGTCGGAGTTGTAGATTGTCGGGTTGATGAGGAAGTATGTCTCCACCGAGTACATCCAGCGCTCGGCATCATCGATGCTTCCATCATAGTTCTGTGGTACTCCAGCCTTTAATTCAGGCCTGGATACGACCACTGTCGGTTGTTGGGTGGGGCCTCCGGACATTCTTGTTCCAGGGTTCGAGTTGAGGTTGCCGTACGGTTGTTCGTCGGGAAACTCGTCGGAGGACGTGTGGTCTTCTTCCGATTCTTCTTCTTCGGAGTCCGGAGTGTTGGGATCGCGTTCCCAAGGGTACTTCGGAGTCCAGGTAGTCGTGGTGTCTGTCGGTTAATGGCCGTGCGGATGGCAGGGCGCAAAAAGGGGAAACTTGAATCTTTTGTTACGCACTCAAATAGGTCTGTTATGCGGAGCCCTAAGAGGGGCGTCGTCCGCTAACGTTCGTGATGTAACCAGAAGGATCCGGTGTAGCGACTGAGACTGGCGACGTCGAGTCGGCAGATATCAGAGACGCGCGTGTCACGTGACTTCTAAGACGGATGTCTTCAAAGTCACTGACGTTCTCAAAGTAAGGACAGTCTTGTCCGAACGATGAGGTGGTCGATCGAGGTAGACTTAGGCGCGATGAGCACCTAAGAAAAGATACTAGAGACTGAAGCTGAGGGGGCTTCAGAGGGAAGTATGTTCGAGGGAAGATTGAGTAGATTCAAGTTAGGGAATCTAGTACAGAGTGACCGACTACTTATACTAAGTGGAAAGGGTTAAGGGCAAGGCTACCGTACTGTAGGTAAGGGCAAAGGGGAAACGGAAAGGGTATAGGTACAATGGTGGCAGAGCCTGATTAGTGATGTAAGGTCGAATGCGGAATGAGACCGAGAAATGTTGGAACGAGCCAACGGTAAATGATACAATGTGCAGCATGCACGAGTCAAAGGAAAGATAAGACAAGATAAGGAAAGCCACATTGGTGGCACGAGTCAGAACGAGTCATAGCCCGAAGGCACGTGCGCACGTTGGTGCGATAGGAGGGGGATGAGGGACGGGAACGGTCCCGAGGATCCGGTCAACGGATAGTCGGTAGAGAAGTGCGAGCCGGAGGCATACGAGGGCGAGGACGAAGGGGAAAAATGATAGGGGGGCCATGTAGCCGATGTTACTTGTAACAGAGGGTGTTGTATGGGATGTTGTATTAGACCGGTGGGCCAAGGGTGGTATACAATATAGATGGGTGGGCCCATGTGTATCATAATTGTAGACATGATGGAGCTGAGGTAGTTGTACATCAACCAAATCAGAGGAGGTAATAAATCAAAGTTACCAAGTTCCCGGAGCATCAGGTGATCTCCTGACATGGCAGTGCGAAGCTTGTGTTGCCCTATGAGACGCCAAGTTCCGACCACCAGAATTTGAGTCAACTGTACTGAGTTCCGAGTTCCAGGACCCGGAACTCAACACATAAGTTAGTTAATACTTTTTGATGGTGCACAGGTTGTCTTGCAGAATGTGGAATCCGGGGTGCGAAGCTTGTGTTGCCCTACAAGAAGCCAAGTTCCGACCACCAGAATTGGAGTCAACTGTACCGAGTTCCAGGACCTGGAACTCAACACATAATTTAGTTAATACTTTCCGTGTTAAATGGCCAACCAAAGTTGAGATGTTTCTGAAGAGAGCAGCAGGTGCTCTCTTGACATGGCCTCTGATGGTGCTTAGGTTGTCTTGCAGAATGTGGAATCCGGGGTGCGAAGCTTGTGTTGCCCTACAAGAAGCCAAGTTCCAACCACCAAAATGTGAGTCAACCATACTCAGAGGAGGTAATAAATCAAAGTTACCGAGTTCACGGAGCAGCAGGTGATCTCCTGACATGGCTGTGCGAAGCTTGTGTTGCCCTATGAGACTCCAAATTCCGACCACCCAAATATGGGTCAACCGTACCGACTTCCAAGTTCCGGGACCCGGGAGTTGACAAATGAATATCTGATGACCAGCGAGTCAACCTTACTCAGAGGAGGTAATAAATCACAGTTACCGAGTTCCTGGAGCAGCAGGTGATCTCCTGATATGGCTGTGTGAAGCTTGTGTTGCCCTATGAGACGCCAAATTCCGACCACCCAAATATGGGTCAACCGTACCAACTTCTGAGTTCCGGGACCTGGGAGTCGACAAATGAATATCTGATGACCAGCACACTTCCAATCAGGTAGTATTTCATTGAGCAATGGATAATAATACATCTTTGACAGCCAAAATTATCCAAGGCTCCCTTATCTGATCCTCTCTATCTCCACCCCCTATAACACCAAAGTCCGGACATCCAGCATTCAGCATCTGATTTCCCAAGATTAACATCCAGCATGAACGGTTCTTCCCCTTCCCCTCCTGATAGCATAAACATCTGGCGCACTTGGGCCCTGACTGTGACTTATGAAGCAGAGGAATATACTGAACAGAAATTCAAGGCAGAGAAGACTGGAGGAGGCCCAGTCATACCTTCCCCCAACCTAGACACTGATCTGGTGATGGCGTGTGATCGCTTGGCTGATGTACTCATAAAGGCATCTAAAAATCCCAGTGGGTCTTCCTGCAGATTCGGAAAATTCGTTTTATCATTCAAATTCCTGCATGACAGTTCAGATGCAGATGGATATTGCAAGATATAGCAAATTGATCTCCCCGAAGGACACCAGGCATAATGAACATAGAGAGGCGAGGTTGCTTGAGAGGTGTCCTCCTGGCCATGAAGGCAAAAGGTTGGTCGACGAACCTGCCACAATTGTCGATGCATCCGGTGCCATCATTGCATGGTACCTCCCAGACGCCCTGACCGACACCACCCAGGTGTGTAATATACATTGTTACTCAATGGATATTGAATATTAATGGAACCTACAGAAGGAAATCAGGGAGGCCACCGATTTGCTCGCTCCAAGCCTCGAAAAAAGTGTAAGGGCTGATGGCAATTGGCGAACTAATCAAAAGTTGTTCAACCGGGGCTCGGAAGATGTTGGACCAACTCCCGGATGCATCAATCTATCTCCGGCATGGTTTTAACAGGGACACGAGGTAGGATCTGATGGGATGGTGATTCCGGCAGTCATACTCACCAATCCCAAAGAATGTGTCAGATCCGGAGGTATCTGCATCATTGAAGGGACCTTCCTGCGAGAATATCCTCAAAGCCATTGCAAGGCCAGCAGCCATCGCGTCCGCGGCACTCAGAGTCATGCATCCTGAGCAGTACTGGGCAGGGTTGAGAACCTTGTCAAACCTTGGAAATATAGCAGTAAGCAAGGATCTGCCACAGATGCCGGAGGCCCTGCAGTACTGGGCATCCATGTTTAACACCCTCTCCATCATTTCCAATCGGGAAACCCCCCATCATCGAGACCACATGTCCATTGCTGAATGCTTCGACATTCTCACCACCGTGGGGAACTATTCTAATGCTCGGATGACAATGCCAAACCTTCAGCTGGAGTTCAAGTACAATTCCGGCTGTATGATTGCGTTTTCCGGAAGGATTGTGAGACATGGAGTTTATGATGTGGAAGGGGATCGGATTGCTTGGGCATGGTATATGAGGGATGCTGTTCACATTTACGCTGGTGTTCCATCATGTGGATTGGCTAGTGTGGATGGTGCATACAGCGTGTGAAAGATCAAACAAAGAGCAAGCATTGTGACCTATATACATTCCAACAAATGAATACCATGTACCAATTGTGATCCGGACCTCAATACTCAATTTTGAGCATTTCCAAAGTGATATGTGGGACTGAATAATTTGGATGCAAGCCTCGGTATTCAATAATTGGAACTCGGGACTTGACATGTGGGAGTCCCGAGTGCCGGGGTACTGAGTCTCGACACCCGGACCTCAGCACGTGATATTTGAGACTGGGGGAAGATGTATAAATACGCTCGAATTAACATTTGTTATTGCCATACACATTTGACAAAACCCTGAACCCCGACATTGTGGACTCTGGACTTGACACTGTTCTGAATACAGAGTCCCGGACGCCCAGGTCCTGAGTCCCGAATTTCAGAGGTCAGGGTTCGGCGACCCGGAGCTCGGCAACTGTGTTGGGTGTCAGGGCATCCAGGGCATTGGAGATAGCATCTGTCAGTATTTTGCGTTTCATGGTTCATGTTTCTTGGTTAAGGAATCGGGCGTCAGGGACTCAGTATTGAGAACAGTGTTGAGTCCCATGTCACAAGCTCCGAGTCCCGAGTCCCGGACGCCCAGGTCCCGAGTTCCGAATTTCGGAGGTCGGGGTTCGGCGACCCAGAGCTCGGCAACTGCTGGGTGTGGGTTTCGGGACTCGGGACTCGGAGCTCATGACATGGGACTCAACACTGTTCTCAATGCCAAGTCCCTGACACCCGATTCCATAATCACGGAACATAAACCATGAAACTCAAAATACTGACAAATGCTATCTCCAATGCTCCGAGTACCCTGACACCCAACACGGTTGCCGAGCTCTGGGTCGCTGAACCCCGACCTCTGAACTTCGGGACTCGGGACTCGGAGCTTGTGACCTGGGACTTGACACTGTTCTGAATACCGAGTCCCTGGTCCCCAATTCCATATTCACCCAACATGAACCATGAAATGCAAAATACTGACACATGCTATCTCCAATGGTCTGGATACCCTGACACCCAACACAGTTGCCGAGCTCCGGGTCTCCGAACCCAAACCTCCAAAATTCGGGACTCGGGACCTGGGCGTCCGGGACTCGGATGTGAGATTTTTGAATGCATAGAATATGTTACATCTTGTATACAATGAAGACTGAATGGGACTACACTCCTTTGCCTTTCCTCAATTTCTCTAACATGTCAGTGTACATCTTCACCTCTCCCATCTTTGCTTTGATGCCCTGATCTTGCTCCTCCATCAATGCTTCCATGCATTCTTTGATGAACCTCAGTCCCATGAGTGGTGGAGTCGAAGTGTTTTTCAACTTCTCTGGAAGAACCAAAGCATCATCCTCAACATTAAGCTGGAACAGATAAGTCATCAATCAAGGTAATTCAGCTAACATCTTACCGCCCAATACTGGTAGTGAGAGACGCAGGAAGCCATTATTTCATCCCACTGCCATGGTTGATCAGGGATTGTGGTGTTTCCCATCCACCATGGACATGTATATGCGAACACAATCCGGGACGGATGTCCTGCAATTGGCTCATCATGAAATGAAAGGAGGTGGAATGAAAAGACGTCGTCCGGAACCGTGTTCCAGGTTAGCATGGGATACAACTTAAGGATATAAGCGACAGGGACCGGAACCACCGACACAATATTCTGTGAAGCAGAGTACTGCAGGAGTGGTGTGACAAAAGTCTGCTCACATTCTTAGCATTGACCAACAAAGTCATCAGGGCAGTGGTGACATACATTCATCTCCCATTGCAGCCCAGCTTTAAAATACTGGATCCGGTCAGAAGATAGACCATTGTTGGCAGCTTCCGTCTGATATTGAGAGATGCATGCATGGACGCGAGATCCAGCCATTGCCAATGTGCAGGAAATAGTTGCAAGACTCAGCTTCAGGGGTCGGTAATGGCTTCCGGCATTCAGAGTGCCAGAAGTGGATGCATGAGATGCAGACATGGTTGATACAGGACTATGGTGCTGGCAATACAAGTGAAAGATGGTGAAGATGTGAAGATAAGAATCACTGATGGATGGATACAAAATTCAAACTCCGACATGGGCTGACCCGGACAATTCCCGGGCCTCAATTATGTATGTGGAAAAAGGGACTTCATGAGAAAACAATGTTCATTCATCTCCAGCCTCTATCAACATGTTTTGTAGGTCTCGAAAAGCTGCCTGTGCGAGCAATGAATACATTTGGGATTGCCTTCTGGCATAGCATCCGTGACTCGGAAGTCGTTTCTCCAATGATTCCTGCATGTGCTCGCCCCATTGGGTTGTTTTCCACAAAAAGAACTTACATGTCCAATCCATCTCCAATTTGACCAATAGCATTTCCTCCCTCCATCGATCCCGTAGTGCCTTTGCCCTCAGCCAATGGACTCGGTAAACTTGGCATGGGTCCAGTCAGGTAACCGCGGGATATGACATGCAAGCAGGAACTCACATTCCTCATTCCACGATTGATCAGGACCCCCGAGGTCGACTTCAACAGACCAAAACCAAGCCAAAGATTCATTTCGTTGACCTTGGGCATTTGGGTCTCCCACTGCAGTGCTGATTTTGAGTTGCTCGCGAAGCAGGGGTTTGTATTTCTGAAGCTGGTCTTGCCCCGGCTCAAGTTTCATCATTTGCTTCCTTGTCTTTGTATATATGCTGGCATGGAGGGAGACTGCCTGCTGCACCGACGTCACCTGGGACCAAGCTCGAGTTTTCAGGGCCTGGGATTTGGCCTGCCTAACGGTTGTTCGGAACAGGATGGCCTTGTTGCAAAGGTAAATGCGGAGATTGTGAAGGGCATCATTGGCCTGCCCTTCACGAAGCGACATCTCCAGGGGAATCAGATCCTCTGCCATGCATCGTCTGCATCTATCAACTCCCAGGTTCAATGGCAATGGGATTACAGTGAGCTTGGGCGAGTTTGTCCATGTATGAGATGTCTCTGTGAAATCCGCCGGGTCATCATCGAGATCATCTAGAATGTCTACATCCAAGTCCTCAGGTTCATCATCTACATCAAATCCCTCCCCGAGATGTGTTAGAGCAGACCGAGCAAATCCATCTATCTGGCCTTGGAGCCGATCTCGTTGATGGGCGATGTCTAATCTCTGTGTCTCGGTGGATCTTCTTCCGATCCTTCGGACCTCGATGAGCAATGCAATCTGAGCCTCTTCAATTGCTAACCCTGTCGATATCCATGTTGCCACAGATCTGCGAGAGGGTGCTGCATTGCGGGCGTTACCCTCCTCTAACAATCTAAGCTCGATCTCCTTTTTGCTAGGTGCTGAGTGCAATATTAATTCAGACCTCGATGGAGACAATGGAACTCAACTTACCCTTTTTGATATTGATCTCATATTCATCCATGGCTGAAGGATCATTCAATCTGCTTGACTGAGCTATCCTCTCCCTGGCTAACCATTCTGTCTTCAAATGTGAGGGTGCTGCTTCATCGAGTCTGTCGAATGCCTTTCCACTTTCTAAGATACCATTCCTAGCCAGTTTGTATTTCCGGCATAGAGTCCTTTTCATGCGAATCATCTTGCAGAAATTGGAGTCATTCATCTGATAATCAAGGCATTCCTTTCGGTGGGGAGATGACATTCCCCGAGCAGCAGGGGAGATCAGATTGAGCCGTGCCCATAGCGTCTCCATGATCTCTCCATCGATCCGACCAATGCCTTCAATAAAGTTAGAAGCATATCGGACATAGCAGCTGTCCTGATGGCCATGAACGTGCCACAACCCAATTCCGGGAATGATGGTTAGTTGTGGTTCCATTTCTAGAAATCGACTTCGATCCACCCGAACCCGAAAGTGTTTGTTGTATTGACAATTAATATCATAGAAGGTGACAGCCCTGGTGATGCCTTCCATGTTGTGCTGGGAAGCCTCGCAAAGGGCGTAGTCCATGTTCATTTGTCTGCAAGTGACCCCCCATGGTTAACTCGTGAATGGGGAATGGTGGATGTGGCTTGCCTTTCGCCTTTCTGAAAATCCACCATGGAGTGAGGGACAAAGCAACCGTGTCTGGCACAGGCAACTCCCCCGATACCGGTGGACTCCAGCTTGTGCCTAGCAGCATTAGCTTGATTTACTGCCCGGTGATTGTTGCAGCTTGATTTTTCCACTGTGTCAGCAGCCTCTGCCAGGTGCATTTTATACCTGTCATTTCCTACCATGAATCCAAGTCCATCGGACAGCCAAACTTCATCGAATGGCTTAATGGGATGCAGATGTTCGGCTTTGAAATTTCCATCCATCACAAATGACCGGGTGTATTTCCAGCTTGGATCCCTAGTATTATTATGGAGGCCACATAGGTTGAGAATAGGACTCACTCATCAAGAGATTCATCCTCTGACAACAGCACATTAATCCCAGGCTGAGGACATGCCGGGCAAAATAATGCAAGTTCTCCTGTGCTCGGGTTATCAGAACGATGGCCGAAGCCATGCCATTTCATTGTCTTCAACTGCCTCCACTGTTGAGCGACCCTCATGAGCTCTCTGTATCGGTCCTTGCAATGTGCTTTGTCAATATGATGTCCAGTAGATCATGAGGGTTACCGGAACAAGGTGTGGAAACATGCTGGAGGTCATTCACCGGAGCTTGCTGTAATAGTTCATTGCCGAGGTGCCGCATTCAAGGCTGTCCAGTAGAAAATCATTGAGCACTCTGAAGGTGAACACAGTCTTTGGCCTGTTAAAAGATGCAGGGAAAAATCTGTGTCGAA
Source organism: Suillus fuscotomentosus (assembly GCF_016647785.1). NCBI lineage: Eukaryota > Fungi > Basidiomycota > Agaricomycetes > Boletales > Suillaceae > Suillus > Suillus fuscotomentosus. The sequence continues at coordinate 68,786 of NW_024539629.1, forward strand.
ACATTTGAATGTCCGGACTCATGGCATTCGGACATTCACAGCATCGAACCTCCAGGCGATGAACTCCGGACTTGTCCACGATGACCATGGTGTTTTCCTTTGGCTGGAACTCGGGTCTGGACACAAATGGCAGATCTTCAGGCTCAAGCAGGTCTTCGGGTTCATCTTCTTCAAACAAATTCCACCGATCGGTGACCGCCGGACATTGTTTACCATCATGGTCAAGGTATATAATGAGTCCCACACCAGATTGAACATATTGAGCATCACAATGATAGGTGCCGGGGCACGGGATGGAGGATGTCAGGTCAAGGGAGGTCGAAAATGAATTCGAAAACCAGCCTTCGAACTCGAAATGGACGGGGAGGGTATGCCACTCCTTCCGGACATCACCGACACCAAACTTGAGGAGAAGAAGGCCATAGTGAGGGCCTTTCTTACATCGCACTATCGTGAGTTTGTCGTCGCATCACCTGACAAATTGTTCAATGCATGGACAAAGGGATATGCTCCGGGAAGGACAAGGCAGTTGTGCCATGGAGTGCCATTGTACAAAGTCAGGATGACTTCGTGGCCTGGACATATCTTCCAGCGGATGTTGACTTGAAGGAACCTTCGAAGCTGCAAATTTGGGACACCACTACCTTGCTCCAGTTCTGGCTTGCTCGGCAGGAAACAGGCGAAGGGCCCACATTTCTGTTCAAAGCATGGAAGAACAAAGATGGGGACATGGTACCATCTGTCATATCTGGCAACCCTCTCCTCAGACTCGTATAGTGAGAAGGCAACAGAGGGTTACCATCCAAAGGCCTCGGGAGTCATCGACAGAAGCCGAGAGTGATAAGGAGAGTGCCACTCATCATACGGAGCATAATGTGGATGATGACCTGGCTGACAGGAGACCTCTGCTGAAGAAGCCCAGGACGGGAGGTCCTACACCCAGAGGGCCGGCAGTCCCACGTCCAATTCCAAAGCCTCGCCCAGCCTCACCAGCCAAAAAAGGTGCATTACTGACATCACGAATGGGAGACCTCCTTGCTGGGTTAACTGATGACGCGACAGGCAAGGTTAGAGATGATGTTCAAATGGAAGAGAGTATCATGCCGCCAGCACAGAAAAGGAGGCGGGGCACTTGAGTCACTGTTGAACCATCCATGAGGACGACCCGGAGTAAGTTGCAAATGCCAGTAGACAGTACACCTAGAGTAACCAGAGCACGGGGCGCACTTAATGTACATATATCTTCCTGCCCTCATGTGTAATGTCATATGTGCTATTATGTATATGTCAAAGTACTAACAACCAAATTGTAAATGCCAAATGCCAAATCTCGAGTACCAAGGCCTGAGTACTGAACCCCGAGTACTGAAGCCCGAACGCTGGGCACCGAGTACCAAGGCCCGAGTACCGAACACCGAGTACCGAAAACTGAGTACCGAGCCCCAAGTACCGAGCCCCGAGTACCAAGCACCGAGTACCAAGCACCGAGTACTGAGCCCCGAGTACCGAGCACAGAAAACTGGTAGCGAGTACTGGGTAGGTAGAGTATACAAGTACCAAGGACTACCTACTGAGTAGTACTGCAATGTGTCTACTATCAGACATTGATCAATATTTACATGTTACTTGAGTCCTCAAAGACCTCAATGAGGGTATCTAATACCTTAAGCATTTCGGAGGTTGACTCCCTTACCCTTTGCATCCTCCGGAGGTCAGCATCTGCTTTTCGCAGCTTGTCGCATGTTTCAGCCCATGCCACCCTGAATGGTCTGTCAGCCTCAAGAATTTGGGCTACTGTAGGGGCAGGAAGATTTCCATGACGCTGTTCGTAATCTCCTAGGCGATCTACAATTGATTGAACTTGCAGGATATTAGCAGAGATAAATAATCAACTGTTGTATACTTACTTTCAGCTTGATCATAAGATCCGATTGGCATGAACTCCTGAACCATGGCATGCAGTGCTTCATTGTTGAGTTCCGGCTCGGGCGATTGACGTTCAGGAGTTTCTGACATAGCTTAGGAGATAGCATCAGTAAAACACATGAAATGATATGAAGATACCTACAAGGTATGGGTGCCCCTGGTACAACCGGAGTGGCCGGATGAGGCTCCGGAGTTGATTCATTCACTGGGGAAATGCCATGAAAGGTGACCATGGGATGGACAGAGTAATCTCACCAGCCATAGGAAAATCGGGTACAACCGGAGCATCATCAGACGAAATCAAGGTATCCTCCAGACCAAGATACAAGTCTGGGTCATCGTACAGGGCCAGTCCATCTGCCAGAGCCGGAGATGATGGATCTGGAAGTATGTGATGAATTTGCACATGTAAAATATGTACATTTGAATTGGAAAACATACCGGGAATCACATTCAACACATCCAAACCACCGGACAACCCAGAATCAGAGTCTAACTCATCATCCAGCCCAAGGTATATATCATCTAATGGATCTGAACCATGTCAGATCAATTGACTGAAATCAGAAAAAACAAAACATACCAAGGGACATCCAGGATTGGGAGGACTCATCCACATCCATTGAAGTAAATTCAGTGACCAGAGAGTCATGAAATCTGACCCCAGGTTGAGAGCTCATGATATCTGATGAGCTGATGCACTGATGAACTGATTGATAGCTGATAACATTGAAGTTCAACACATGGCCAGCGATTGCCAAAAGTTGAACCATGACCAAACAAACACAAACAATCAACGAATTTTCAACATTGTCCTTCAATTGTATTGTTTCTTTGAAACTTCATTCTATTGATAACAGATTTCACCCTGCTTTCAACATTCTCACATCTGTCAACTCCATCCAAATGTCTACTCAAGTTCAATCTTCATTGGCCAACCTCAAGGCATCCACTGCTCAACTTGTGGGCATCATTGCCGGCGCCCAGCACATCCCGGCTGGCTCAGTGGATGTCCACCTTGTTCTAACAAAGCAGGTCACCACTCTTTTGGTATGTTGAACTTATTAAATTAGTGTAACATTAATGTTTGTAATGTCTGGGTAGGCTGACATCATCCGGGCCCATGAGAAAGGGGAATACATCCCTGGAATTGTGGTGTCCTGCTCTAAGGAGCTGATGAGGGTGCATTTCATGACTCCCCGGGCATTGCCAAACTGGCACAGCATTGGCCATGATGACCCCCGGGTGGCTAGACACACCTGGCGCAAGCAAATCCGTGCCTGGGAGGCATTGGGTGACAATTCCTGTGATCTCCCTGTTGTCCCTAATGTTTCCACTGGCCCACTCACTGTCAACCTTCCGTCTCCACCTGTCCCTTCACCTGCACCTGTCCCTTCCCCCACCCCCGTCATTCCCTCACCTCCGGTCATCGCCGGACCTTCTGGCAAGACGACCCCTGAGGTCCAGGACAAAGGAAAAGGTAAGGCCACCTCCGTCGACCTGTCACCGGAAGTTGGGGGGAGCAACAAGAGGAAGTCTCCAATGATTTCTGGACACTCCTCTCAACCTCCAAAGTCGGCACTGAAGGCTCGCAAGCGTGTCAAGTCAACTCAACTCCCCAAGTCGAAGCTGTTTGTGGAGTTGGAAGATGATGAAGACCCAATTGTTCAGGTATGTGTTCTGGCTGATTTGTGACATGCTCTCAATTTGTTGCAGCCGATTTCGCGTGGAGTGCCAGAGGTCGTCCTTCCCTAGCGCACCATTGTGGTAAGGAAGCCCCAGTCGCCTCGGTCACCCAGTTCCCCCAAGAAGCAATCATTTGGGCCTGCTTCGGTAAGTTTGCATTTTTCGTTTGGACCTTGAATATATGCTCATGTGTCCACAGCTGACTGCTGGCAGTCGTCCGGAGGTTACAGTGCATCAGCAAACTATTAATTTAGTGACAATTCCCACATGATTGACAAATCCACACAAACCCACACAAGGCCATACACACATTGCAGATGACACAAGCAAATAATCAAAAATTGGGAACAAACTTGACAAGCGCACAAGTAGCACAGACGCACAGACGCACAGACATACAAACTGTACAAATGGTAAGACTTGTGTACGAAAATACAAACATGGTCTATTAACGTTTATGAAGTATTGACATGCAAAGACGAAAATATTTACAACACTATTAAGCTGTGATTAGGAGAACTTGTCAGTGTGCATGCACAAGAACACTGCAAACTGGAAGCTTACTACCGATTATGTTCGAATGAATGTTGCGACACCGTCTTTTCTTCGCTCTAGATGCAAGCGCCCAACATTGAGATCAGCTAATAATAAGCATGTATTCGCGGCCTCTGCACGACGACAGCAGAGACGTGTAAGTATCTGATGGTGTTCCAAAATACAATCCACCAGGTGCTTTTGAGCCTGGCAAACTTTTACATTCAGCTTGAGCTACTTTGAGTGCGAGGTCAGAATGATCGTCTTCCTCTGCTTGGTCGAGTGATGTGGAGTCTCATTCCTGCCAGTACCAAAGGCATATAAGAATGACGAAGCATTGAAGTGATCAGTGGATAACAACTCACAAAGTGCATCAATATGGGGAAGTTATCTTCCTCTTTGACGAGCTGCGATTGTCGCAGAAAAGATGAACATTGTGAACTTTGTTTGGACCGAGAATATGGAGAGACTTCCTCACAACGACGGGAGGATGGAAAACAAGGAGAAAGTTCAGAATTGAAAGAGGAACTTTGAGAAGAAACTGATGAACTGTGGGAGGCCCGGGAACGGTGCGAAAAGGCCATAGAGTTAACATTGGAGGTTTGCATTGTGAGCACTGGTGGCAATATGGACAATATCTAGTAAGTACGATGATGTGACACCAATGTGATATGTCGGAGTGATGCGTGAGACTTATTAGTCTGTGCATCGGTCGATATTAGTTTCACTTATGTCAGTGCCAATATGTCCAAAGTGTGGCAAAGTATTCACCAAGGAATCTAGTGTCACTCGACACCTCAGCCAGCCTCGGACATTGTGTCACAGTTCTACTCACGATATGGTCGATATCTTACAGTTTGCTGAGTTGGATCCTTCACAGCAATCTCAAGGTCAACCTCAACCAATGTTGGGCTTGGACATCCCGCAATTTAATACTGAGGATGAGATGATGAATGTTGACTTTGGCGGAGCCCATTTCCAGGATGAGGGAGAGTTATCAGAGGTGGAGATGTATGAGGGCGCAGGAACTTGTTATGCTTGGGATGATGTGACCTTTCTGGATCTTTTTGATGCTGATGAGTATGCAGAACGCAGGAAAGAAAACCTCTTCTACCCTTTTGCATCAAGGGAAGAGTGGGAAGTCGCCGATTTTCTCCTGTGTTCTCCCCTCAGTATGGCAGCAATTAACCAGTTTCTGGGACTCCCTATGGTGCGTGTCCTTTTCACAAGCACTGACATTTTCTGACATTATTTGCAGATCCTTCGGTTGAAATTGTCATTCCGCAACACTAAAGAATTGCAAAGCCGTGCTGAGATGCTGCTGAAGGGACCAAGCTGGAAGTGTCAAACCATTCCTTCGCTCAATCCCACAAAAAGTCCTATCCGATTGTTTTGAAGGGATCCCATGGAATGTTTGGAAAGTCTCTTCAGTAACCCCCTTTTTCATGACCAGCTGGATTTTGTCCCTCGCCGCGTTTACACGACATCGGCGCAGCTTCTTCGTGTATACTCAGAGTGGTTGACAAGTGACTCTGCTTGGGAGATCTAGGTATGTACGGTTTGTGTGTCAATATTCATGTTGTCTCATCATAAGAACTACAGGACCAGCTCCCCAGAGGTGCAACAGTCCTGGGCACTGTGCTTTCTTCGGACAAAACAAATATTACCAATATGACTGGTGCCAGACTCGCTCATTCGCTCCTTTTGGGCCTCGCTAACATTCGCATGAGCACTCACATCAAGCTCTCATCCAGGGCTTTTCTGCTCACAGCTCTCCTCCCTATCCCGGAGTACTTGTATCCCAAACAACGGATGCGGGGCATGCTAGAAGATCGCCTTATGCATGAGTGTCTTTCCATAGTTCTGAAGCCCCTTATGATAGCTGCTGAAATTGGAATCATGATGTCCGACCCAGTGGGAAATGTGCGCCACTGTTTTACGCCTCTTGCAGCGTATATTGTTGATACCACGGAGGCATGTATGCTTGCATGCGTGCGCGGGAAAACTTCGCCGTTTACCTTAGCATCGTATCTGGAGTTTGGGGACGACTTTCGCCACCCCAAGCACACACGCTCTATCACCCTGGAACAGCTCGATAGCATAACGGTCGATCCTGATGACCTTGAAGCTTACTTCCAAGCATGCAAGGAATACCGACTAAACAGTGTCCACTCTCCTTTCTGGAAGGACTGGCCGCTCGCTGATCCATCAGTCTTTTTAACTCCTGAACCTTTGCATCACTGGCACAAGGAGTTTTACGATCACAACCTCCAGTGGTGCCTTATAGTTGTTGGAGCGCAGGAATTGGACTTTTGCATATCAATATTACAGCCTACTGTAGGCTATCGCCACTTTCATGGTGGAATTTCGAAATTAAAGCAAGTCACAGGCAGGGTGCACCGAGATATTCAGTGTTACATTATCGGCCTGATCGCTGGTGCAGCCCCTCATCGATTTGTGGTCGCAATCTGTGCTCTGATGGACGTCCGGTACATGGCACAGTCTCCTTTGCCTGATGAGAACTTGCTAGCGCGTATTGACAGATCACTCTTGATCTTTCATGAAAATAAAGACATTATCCTCTCCCTAGGCGCTCGGATGGGCACGAAGAAGCCTATCGACAATTGGTTCATACCCAAGCTCGAACTTATGCAGAGCATTACTGCCAGCTCACGCAAAGTTGGTGCCCTCATCCAATGGTCCGCAGACACCACCGAGCATGCCCACATATCCGAAATCAAGGACCCTGCATGGCACATCAATAACAACGACTATGATCCTCAAATCTGTCATCATTTAGATCGCCAGGAGAAGCTGCGATGTTTCGTGATTGCTACAGCACTGAAGAGTTCTTGCGCTCATTCCAACTCAGAAGATGATGAAGATTGTGATGAAGTGATGGACCCGCGAACTGCGCTCTTGGAAGAGCTGAACCACATGTGCATCACTACCAACTACTTTAGCAAAGCAAGGCAATTGGTTGCCACAAGGCGCGATAATATTCCTCACCCTCCCCGGACATTCATTGCTGCCTCCACCGCTATCCATCTCAATTTTTCCCCTACTTGTACTGGGCTGAAAATTGACGAGGTCGCTGATGATTTTAACATACCAGATTTATGCCAGGTTCTTTCCGACTTCTTGCAACGTGACACAAGGAATGGAGAAGCAGGTCATGGATTGGGAGTTCCAAGAAGATCACTAATCGACCGTCCCTCGACTCTTCCTTTTGAGTGTATTCAAGTATGGCATGTCGTTCGTTTGCAACAAGTTTCTTTCCACGATGCCAGTGTTGTTCTGCCCGCACAGACTGTGCATGCCTCCCCCTCATCTCCTGTCAGTGGGTGGCCAAAAGGCCGACAGGACGCTGTCCTCGTCAATGTTGATCAAGCCTATGATTGGCCCAAATCAGGGTTGATGGGTGAGTTTGCTTGTGTCGATATTAATCTTGCTTATCGTGACCCCCCATTTTTGAAGGGCACCAAGTTTGCGAATTGCAGCTCATAATGCGCCCAGTTCCCTGGCAATGTTCATGCTGTAGAGACTCATGCCTCTCATGGCATGACATGGCAGTTTCCACCAAGGAGTGCATAGCACGAACTTGTAGCATCACTCTGTGCGCTACCCACAGCTATCCCTATACAAGACACAGCTTTCCCGCGCAATGCGCGCCATGCGCGCACCATTCCCGCGCTTCACGATGTATACACACGCACGCGTGTTCCTGCGCTTGAGCGCCTTATAGCGCCAGCCATCCAGAAGCATCCATCCACTGTCCACCAAGCCCTCTAGTGTGTATATTTCTATTTCTCTCATTGCATATTGTTCCACCTTTATTTTTATCATGAATTCTCACTCATATATATCTTTACATACCTACTCGGTAGCGCTTCGGCTCTGCATTACAGCGCTTAGGCGCGCTATATAAGCGCCAGCAGTACATAGTGAAACTTTACTTTCAAACTTACCTTACCTTACTGAACTTTCCACCTTACTATACTTTCCACCCACTATCTACCTAGAAGAGCATAGTTGAAATCTATTTGTCTGCACTTTGCACCTCTCTTCACTTGTCTTACATCATATCCTCACTTAAGCTTACTCTTTCTCATTTCCGCACGCGCGCGCGCGCTTTCCCACACTTCACGCTAATATGCGCGCGCATTCCCGCGCCTTCGTACCTTGCACGCACCTGCGCTTTCTTGCGCCTCGCTTCAGCGTGTACCTCTAGATCTTCGCTGCACTCGCTTCCCTTTAGGGTCAAACGCGCTTGTCTCCTCAAGTAACGCAGACTAGGCAACGCACGACCTATAACATTTTTTAGATACAGTCAGGAGCTTCATTTGTTCCTCTCTGTATTGTTGTTTCTACAACGCATTACATGGCATGATCAATATTTGTGTTATGTACATAGTTTCAAAATGGGTGTGATTGACCCGGTCACTGAGATGCATGTATTGAAACACGCTAAACATGCCAATGGTGCCCCAGTAGGTGATATAGTACCCCTTGGCCAACTTCGTGCATTTATCCACATCATTCCTCAACTTGGTCCTGTGGCAGATGCGTGGTTGACAAAGGCAAATTCTACTCATTATCATTCATCCTTTTTCTTGAATAAGTACTTTGACAAGCAGATATATGACGCCCTCTCACAAGGATAGATACCTTTTACTTTTATCGAGCGTTTCACATTTAAATTGCATGTATGGCATGTAGAATTGATGGAATCGGATCTTCAGCACGCTTTGACAAGGGTGACAGAGCCTCAGTAACACCACCCATAAGTGATGCAAATTGCACAGGCAACTGAGACGCACCCTGACGCGAGCCCCTTCAGTGACAAATTCCGTATTATACGGGCCACCCGACCTCCATAATATCCCGTATGAGACGGGCCAGCTGATCATGGGCCCATGTTATGTATATTCTCGATGATGATGGATGGGCCGGGACACATATTATTTCTGATGGAGACGGGTGGGCCCATGTATGCCAATGATATATATATCCTTAATGTTGACGGATGGGCCGGGGGAATATGATCATTCATGGAGATGGGTGGGCCCATCTGGGTAATATGTAGAGTAGGATATTATAGACAGCTGGGCTGAAGAGAGATGTAAGGCAAATATTGTTATATAGATGGGCGGGCCGACGTGGGTGTATTACATATATGGGTGGGCCGAGGTAGGGAAATATTACATAGACGGGTGGGCTGACGTAGGGTGTATTACATATACAGGTGGGCCGACGTGGAATGTATTACATATACGGGTGGGCCGACGAAAGGGATATCAAATAGACCGGTGGGCTGAGGGTGCTATAAAATATTTATTACATAGACAGGTGGGCCGAGGTGGGGTATAATTATATAGACGGGTGGGCCAACATAGGATGTATTACATAGATGGGTTGGCTGACGTGGGGGATAATACATAGATGGGCGGGCTGACGGGGGTGTATTACATATATGGGTGAGCCTAGATATGTTCCATCAAGACATACAGCTGATGTAGCCACCAGCAAATCAAACACATAGGATACATGTACACTATGAGTGCATATACCTACCATCAACCACCAAATCTAAACCCCTAAGCACAAAAACATGAATCGATCATGTGTGGCATTGACCAATAATCCAGGACTGAAGTGGAAAAACCCCATACCTGAACCCTGGTGTGCAACAAATCCTATTTCTAAGCATGGACACCAGAAGCACAACACTCACAAAAATATATATGTCAAATTTTCAGTGCCAAACCCCAAACCGAGATGTACCAACCCCTGAAACCCGAAACCCGAGACTGCCGGGTCTCAGGTATCGGGTGTCCGGAACTCGGAACTTGGGAGAATTTGGGGAGATCAATACAATTTAATTTACAATCGAGTTGATTGACAACACATTGACTTACCCATGTTTGCAATATATTTTTGTTTAGACATACCGAGTTCCAAGTTCCGGACACCCGATACCCGAGACCCGAGACTGCCGGGTTTCGGGTGTCGGGTGTCCGGAACTCGGAACTTGGGAAAGTTTGGGGAGATCAATACAATTTGATTCACAATCAAGTTGATTGACAAACACATTGACTTAACTATGTTTGCAATATATTTTTGTTTAGACATACCGAGTTCCGAGTTCCGGACCCCCGGACCCCGAAACCTGAGACTGCCGGGTCTCGGGTATCGGGTGTCCGGAACTCGGTATGTCTAAACAAAAATATATTGCAAACATAGTTAAGTCAATGTGTTTGTCAATCAACTTGATTGTGAATCAAATTGTATTGATCTCCCCAAACTTTCCCAAGTTCCGAGTTCCGGACACCCGACACCCGAAACCCGGCAGTCTCGGGTCTCGGGTATCGGGTGTCTGGAACTCGGAACTCGGTATGTCTAAACAAAAATATATTGCAAACATGATTAAGTCAATGTGTTGTCAATTAACTCGATTGTAAATTAAATTGTATTGATCTCCCCAAATTTCCCCCGAGTTCCGAGTTCCGGACACCCGATACCCGAGACTGCTGGGTGTCAGGCGTCGGGTGTCCGGAACTTGGAACTTGGGAAAATTTGGGGAGATCAATACAATTTGAGTCTCGGGTATCGGGTGTCCGGAACTCGGAACTCGGGGGAAATTTGGGGAGATCAATACAATTTGATTCACAATTGAGTTGATTGACAAACACATTGACTTACCCATGTTTGAAATATATTTTTGTTTACACATACTGAGTTCTGAGTTCTGGACCCCCCAACCCCAAAACCCGAGATCCAGCAGTCCACAATTCTGGGGTTCAGGGGTTGGCAAAATGTGTATGAATATATGAAAGGTTGAATGAAACATTTTTGAAAGATGTCTCATATCAAATGTTAAGTCCCGAGTTTCGAATTTTGGGTTTCAAGACTCCAGGTTTCGGGACTCGGCACTCCCGAAATCCAGAAGTTGAAACTCGGGATTTGACATTTGATATGAGACATCTTTCAAAAATGTTTCATTCAACCTTTCATATATTCATACACATTTTACCAACCCCCGAACCCCAGAATTGTGGACTGCCGGGTCTCGGGTTTCATGGTTCGGAGGTCCGGAACCCGGAACTCGGAACTCAGTATGTGTAAACAAAAATATATTTCAAACATGGGTAAGTCAATGTGTTTGCCAATCAACTCAATTGTAAATCAAATTTTATTGATCTCCCCAAATCTCCCCAAGTTCCGAGTGCCGGGACCCCCGAACCCCGAACCCCGAGACTGCCGGGTCTCGGGGTTCGGGGGTCCGGAACTCGGAACTCGGTATGTAGAACAAAAATATATTTTAAACATGGGTAAATCAAATTTTATTGATCTCCCCAAATTTCCCGAGTTCCGAGTTCCGGGACCCCCGAACCCCGAGACCTGGCAGTCCACAATTTCAGGGTTCAGGGGTTGGTAAAATGTGCATGGATATATGAAAGGTTGATTGAAACATTTCTGAAAGATGTCTCATATCAAATGTCAAGTCCCGAGTTTTGATTTCCGGGTTTCAGGACTCCGGGTTTCAGGACTCCGGGCTTCGGGACTCAGCACTCTTGAAACCCGGAAATCGAAACTTGGGACTTGACATTTGATATGAGACATCTTTTAAAATGTTTAAACCAACCCTTCATATGTCCATACACATTTTACCAACCCCCGAACTCCGAAATTGTGGACTGCCGTGTTTCGGGGGTCCGGGGTCCCGGAACTCGGAACTCAGAATTTGGTATGTAAGACAACAAAAATATCTTTCAGGGTTCAGGGGTTAGTGAAATGTTTATAGATATACGTAGATTAATTCAAACATGTCTGAAAAATTTCGTTCATCTCAAATGTCAAATCCTGAGTTCCGGACTTCGGGACTCAGCACCCGGCAGTCAGGGTTGGGGGTTCAGCACTGAAAATTTGACATTCGGGTGTTCAGGTTTTGGGTGATATCTAAATCAACAACTTCGAGTTCTGCCAAAGCGTGAAACTTGAAACCCAGTGTGCAACATGTTGATTTTTCATTTATATCACACAAATCATCGAGTTCCGAGTGCCGAGGGCTGAGACCCAAAGCCTGAGACCTGAAAATATGTACACAACATGTCCATTTTTCACTCACTGCACAAATCACCGAGTTTCGAGTGCCAAAGCGTGAAACTTGAAACCCAGTGTGCAACATGTCCATTTTTCATGTACATTACACAATTCATTGAGTTCCGAGTGCCGAGGGCCGAAACCCGAACCCCGAGACCTGAAAATATGTATACAACATTTCCATTTTTCACTTGTTGCACAAATCACCGAGTTTCAAGTGCTGAAACCCGAAACTCGAAACCCGGTGTGCAACATGTTCATTGTTCATTTACATTACACAGATCATTGAGTGCCAAGGGCAGAATCCTAAAACCCGAAGCCCAAAAACATGTATGCCACATGCCCATCTACTCATTGCACAAATCACCAAGTGTCGAGTGCCGAAACCCGAAACCCGGTACTTCAAATCAGTAGTCGGGTACTTGGTACTTGGTTCTGATACTTGGTACCCGAGAATCAGTAGTCAGGTACTTGGTACTTGGTTCTAATTCTCGGTACCTGGGAATCAATAGTTGGGTACTCCAGCCAATAGTCCCGAGTCCCAAGTACTGATATTTGGTATTCGGTAGTCAGGTTTGGAACTTGGGTCTTGGTTTGGTTATCATTTGACTGAGATATTGGTAGGCAATATTGGCACTCGGAGCTCAAATACTGACTATCAACTATCAAGTGTCAGGACTTGGTAATCGGTAGTTGAGACTTGGTGCTTAAATGGATATTGCATATATACATAAAAATACAAAATATGTTCCTATGTGTTCATTTCTAGGTGAACAGACTTTGGAATTATATCTCAATCATCTATTCAACAATAGAAACAATGTATCAGGAGCTCAGGACCATAGGGTAATCCTTTATTGTATAGTGTACCTCCCCCTCTTCTGGTGGTTCACCCACTGGGGGTTTTTCCCTGTAAAGCTGGACCTCAAGGACTGTAGGGAGTCTATTCCTGAGCATATTCGGAGTAGATATATCATATAACCAGCCCAGGACACACAGGATCCTTCTCCAGGAACAAAGCATAGACAATTGCACTTGTGACATTTTTTCACAATTTTCAGTATCTTGCCCTTGCATCCATGATCCAACCTTTTAATATATAATGAGCATAGCTTATATTCTTGCTTCTTATGACAAAGATCAGCTTACAATAGGCTGGAGTTTGTGAGCTAGTGTGCATACTTGCCATTTTGCCTGATAAGGGGCCCATGCCTTCAAAACATTGAATCTTCATAATCAGAAACCTGGGGTACATTTCAAATATCTTAAGTATCATAGACATAAATTTACAGACAAATCAACCAAGAATTGAGTACTGAGGAAGTGAAATGGGTAAGAAATTGAGTGTGGGAAACTTCAAAGACCCAAAGCATCGAAAATGGTTAGTTGAGCAGTGGTAGGACTTTAATGCTGGGTCAACTCATATTTTCACTATATCCCTTCTACCCACCCCCTACCCTCAGGGCAGTAGGCAGTATGGGTTCCTTGGGTAGTTTACAATCTATCCTACATATTTGTAATGATATTTTTGGCCTGAATCATATATAAATGTGACTTTGTATAAAAGATGTCTACTGTCACTCTCCACACATCATTTTGCCTATCATTACATCAATCCTTCATGAATATTTCTAAGCTTTTAAGCTATTATAATGGATGTATATGGGTGTTATTCCAGGTCTCTGATCACATCACAGGCTTGTCATGTTGGATATCTCGACATAATGTGCAAGTCTCGCTATTAATATTCATTCTTTATCTTTAGACTCACTTACTGCACACATGTATTTCATTTGTCATTATTGATATTTTGGATTTCTTTAGCTTATATCTTGGTCACATGGTAACCAATGGACGAGAAAAGACTACAAATAAACTCACCTAGACTCGGACTACAACCTTGATTAAGCTGACTACTGATTCCCAGATACTGAGTATCAAAACCAAATACTGAGTACCAATTACCATGTACCAAGTACTGCGTAATGAGTAACAAGATAACCAATTGACAAGAAAAGACTACCACTACACTCACCTGGACTTGGACTACAACCTTTGGTAAGGAGTTAAGCATAATAACAACTTTCATTTTTTCATTATTGCTGATGTTTTGCTGAATGACAAGGAAAGACTACCAAATCACTCACCTTGACATGGACTACAACTGTCATTTTTCATTATCATTTGCCTATATTGACTACCGAGTCTCGAGTACCAACCACTGACCACCAATCACCGAGTGCCGAGTACCGAGTACCGATAGGGAATAGTGTGGGTGAACCCCGGGGTATGAGTAGCACTACCCCCACCCATACCCCATGATATACCCACACCCACCTTGTGGGTGTGGGTTTTTTGGTGGGTATCAGGGAGAAACTACCGAGTCTTGAGTACCAACCACTGACCACCAATCACCGAGTGCCGAGGACCGAGTACCAAGTCCCGAGTCCCGAGTCCCGAGTCCCGAGTCCCGAGTCCCAAGTCTCGAGTCCCGAATCCTGAGTCCCAAGTCCTGAATCCTGAGTCCCGAGTCCCAAGTCTCAAGTCTCGAGTCCCGAGTACCGAGTCCCGAGAACCGAGTACCGAGTACCGAGTCCCAAGTACCAACCACTGACCACCGATCACTGAGTGCCAAGTACCAAGTACCAAGTCCCAAGTCCCAAGTCCCAAGTCCCAAGTACCGAGTACTGACAAATACAATTCCCAGGTTATTTGAGCCCTACACCAATGGATAATACATACAAATACAATTTGTGTCCATTTGAAGTACCGGGTTTCAGGTTTTGACACTCGACACTTGGTGATTTGTGAAATGAGTGAAAAATGGACATGTTGTGTACATGATGTTGGGTTTCGGGCTTTGGGTCTCGGCCCTCGGCACTCGGAACTCGATGATTTGAGTAATGTAAATGAAAAATCAACATGTTGCATGCCGGGTTTTGAGTTTCGGGTTTCAGCACTCAAAACTCAGTGATTTGTACAGTGAGTGAAAAATGGACATGTTGTGCACATATTTTCGGGTCTCGGGGTTCGGGTTTCGGCCCTCGGAACTCGGAACTTAATGACTTGTGTAATATAATTGAACAGTGGACATGTTGCACACCCGGTTTTGAGTTTTGGGTTTCAGCACTTGAAACTCGGTGATTTGTGCAACAAGTGAAAAATGGAAATGTTGCATACATATTTTCGGGTCTTGGGCTTCGGGTCTCGGCCCTTGGCACTTGGAACTCGATGATTTGTGTAATGTAAATGAAAAATCAACATGTTGCATGCCAGGTTTCAAGTTTTGGGTTTCAACACTCAAAACTCGGTGATTTGTGCAATGAGTGAAAAATGGACATGTTGTGTACATATTTTCGGGGTTCGGGTTTCGGCCCTCGGAGCTCGGAACTCGATGACTTGTGTAATATAATTGAACAATGGACATGTTGCATGCCGGGTTTCGAGTTTTGGGTTTCGGCACTTGAAACTCAGTGATTTGTGCAACAAGTAAAAAATGGACATGTTGTGCACATATTTTCGGGGTTCGGGTCTCGGACCTCGGACCTCGGAACTCATTGATTTGTGTGACGTAAATGAAAAATCAACATGTTGCATGCCAGGTTTCGAGTTTTGGGTTTCAGCACTTTAAAACTCAGTGATTTGTGCAATGAGTGAAAAATGGACATGTTGTGTACATATTTTCGGGTCTCGGGGTTCGGGTTTCGGCCCTCGGAGCTCGGAACTCAATGACTTGTGTAATATAATTGAACAATGGACATGTTGCATGCCGGGTTTCGAGTTTTGGGTTTCGGCACTTGAAACTCAGTGATTTGTGCAACAAGTGAAAAATGGAAATGTTGCATACATATTTTCGGTGTAGAGAATTATGCCTCTCATGGCGTGATATGGTGCTTTACACTAGGAAGTACATAGCACGAACTTGTAGCGTCACTCTGTGCACTACCCACAGCTATCTCTATATGACGCGCAGCTTTCCCGCGCAACGCGCGCCATGCGCGCACCATTCCCGCGCTTCGCGATGTATACGCGCGCGCGCGTTCCCGCGCTTGCGCGCCCTATGGCGCCAGCCATCCAGAAGCATCCATCCACTGTCCACCAAGCTCCCTAGTGCGTATATTTCCATTTCCTTTATTAGCATAGTTCCACCTTTATTTTTATCATGCATTCTCACTCATATATATATTTACATACCTACTCGGTAGCGCTTCGGCTCCGCTTGACCGCGCTTAGGCGCGCTATATAAGCGCCAGCAGTACATACTATTACTTACCTACTTTTTCCTACTTTTCACTTACTAGTTACTACCCACTTACTACTTAGCAGAATATAGTAGAAAGCTATTCCTTTACATTTTGCACTCTTATATCTCTTATCTTGCTTTATATCACTACTTAAGCTTAGTTTCTCATTTCCGCATACGCGCGCGCACTTTCCCGCGCTTCGCGCTAATACGCGCGCGCGTTCCCGCGCCTTTGTACCTTGCGCGCTCCTGCACTTTCTCGCGCTTCGCTTAAGCGCACACTTCTAGATCCTTGCTGCACTCACTTCCCCTATAGGGTCGAACGCACTTGCTTCTCAAGTAACGCAGACTAGGCAGCGCGCGACCTTACAACTTTTACAGATACAGTCAGGAGCTTCTTTTGTTCCTCATTGTATTGTTGTTTCTACATCGGGTCTCGGGCTTCGGACTTCGGGTTTCGGCACTTGGCACTTGGCACTTGGTTATTTGTGTGATATAAATGAAAAATCAACATGTCACACACTGGCTTTCCAGTTTCACGCTTTGGCACTTGAAACTCAGTGATT
This sequence comes from Suillus fuscotomentosus, assembly GCF_016647785.1. Classification (NCBI taxonomy): domain Eukaryota; kingdom Fungi; phylum Basidiomycota; class Agaricomycetes; order Boletales; family Suillaceae; genus Suillus; species Suillus fuscotomentosus. Next base: position 85,844 of record NW_024539629.1, read on the forward strand.
TGTGCAGTGAGTAAAAAATGGACATGTTGTGTACATATTTTCGGGTCTCGGGGTTCGGCCCTCGGCCCTCGGCACTCGTAACTCTATGATTTGGGTTATATAAATGAAAAATCAACATGTTGCACACTGGGTTTCAAGTTTCACGCTTTGGCACTCAAAACTCGGTGATTTGTGCAACAAGTGAAAAATGGAAATGTTGCATACATATTTTTGGGTCTCGGGGTTCGGGTTTCGGCACTTGGCACTCGGAACTCAATGAATTGTGTAATGTACATGAAAAATGGACATGTTGCACACTGGGTTTCAAGTTTCACGCTTTGGCACTCGAAACTTGGTGATTTGTGCAGTGAGTGAAAAATGGACATGTTGAACAATGGGTTTCAGGGTCTTGGGTTTGAAAAATAGCATAATAACAACTTTCATGTTTTCATTATCATTTGCCTATATTGACTACCGAGTCTGATAAGAGACCCCTTGGATGATTCATTGCTCAATGAAATACTACCTGATTGGAAGTGTGCTGGTTATCAGATATTCATTTGTCGACTCCCGGGTCCCGGAACTTGGAAGTCGGTACGGTTGACCCAAATTTGGGTGGTCGGAACTTGGCATCTCATAGGGCAACACAAGCTTCACACCCTGGATTCCAAATTCTGCAAGACAACCTGTGCACCATCACAGGCCATGTCAGGAGATCACCTGCTGCTCTGGGAACTCAGGAACTTTGATTTATTACCTCCTCTGAGTACGGTTGACCCAAAGGTTGGTAATCGGAACTTGGCTTCTCATAGGGTAACACAAGCTTCGCACCCCAGATTCCAAATTTTGCAAGACAACCTGTGCACCATCAAAGGCCATGTCAGGAGATCACCTGCTGCTCCAGGAACTTGGTAACTTTGATTTTATTACCTCCTCTGATTTGGTTGATGTACAACTACCTCAGCTCCATTGTGTTTACAATTATGATACACATGGGCCCACCCATCTATATTTTATACCACCCTCGGCCCACCCGTCTAATACAACATCCCATACAACACCCTCAGCCCACCGGTCTAATTAATATGCATCTGGGCCCACCCATATAATACAATATTGTATAATACCCTCGGCGTCCTGGAACTCGGAACTCAGTACAGTTGACTCAAATTCTGATGGTCGGAACTTGGCGTCTCATAGGGCAACACAAGCTTCGCACTGCCATGTCAGGAGATCACCTGATGCTCTGGGAACTTGGTAACTTTGATTTATTACCTCCTCTGATTTGGTTGATGTACAACTACCTCAGCTCCATCATGTCTACAATTATGATACACATGGGCCCACCCATCTATATTGTATACCACCCTCGGCCCACCGGTCTAATACAACATCCCATACAACACCCTCGGCCCACCGGTCTAATTAATATGCGTCTGGGCCCACCCATATAATACAATATTTTATAATACCCTCGGCCCACCCATCTAATTTAATATGTGTCTGGGCCCACCCGTGAATGTGATAACAAGTACCTACCCATCTATCTCATACACATCTACCTTAATACACCCATCTGCATAATATCCAACTACCTCGGCCCACCCGTCTACCTAATATTCATGTACATCGGCCCACTCATCTACTCTATATATCCCCTGTATGGGCCCACCCGCCTCCATCGGGAATAATTTGCCTCCCAGCCCATCCATCATAGTCGAGGATATTTTTATCATGGGCCCATGGTCCGCTGGCCCGTATCATACGGGATATTATGCACGTCCATTCCCTCGTATTATACGGAAATAGGTCACTGTAATATGTGCTGATGCACCACACCAGCATACTGATACTAGCTCCTACCAGACACCACTCTGCAGCACACTGTCTAGTTCAGAGTCATCTTGCAAACTGCCAATGGCGACCACCTCATCGTTTGAACTTCCTGAGGATGCCACATCATTCGACCTTTACCTTTGTGGGGCTTCACTTAGCTCTGTGGGTTTTCCACCTATAGGCGGATGCACCGTTAGTGCTGTCAAAGGTCTTCTGAGATCAGAGCTTGATGGCAAAGTTATCGACGAGTCTAATCTTAAGAAGATGAAATTCACCGATTCCATCTTTCGTGGGCTCATCTGAACATCCTCCCTTCAGTTACAACACATCGACAAGATCAAGTACCATTAAAAGGACAGTTTGTCAGTATACACCCAAAAAAAGTGGAATTTCAACCAGAGGAAAAAGAGCAAGACGAAGGACCCAGAGAGCATTGATACAGATGCCACTGACTTGATTGACTTGGACGAAGAAGTTGAGGGTTTGGATTCTCATGGTTCAACAATCTTTTCCCAAGGGACCGATGGCACCTGGAGTGACGACAAATACAAGGGCAGTGAAAATACAGGATCAAAGAGGAAACAAAAGAAGTGTTCGACAGAGAGAGACTTACAGTACCTATTCCATGCCATTCAGTGGGCCCTGCGCAATCGAAGCAGATACCCATCAAAACTTCCCTTCGAGATCTCGCCTATCAAGCGGTACTGGTCTGCAGAGTTTGCCAACTCTCCCATACAAGACCCATACAATGCTCAGAAGCCGGATGTAGCCCTGTTCTATTACAAGAACAAACATCGGGAAAAAACATGGGCTGACGTCTTGAGCTTTGTGGAACACACTTCTAGCAACCTCGCTGTAACGCATGACTTAGCAGTGTATTGGGGATCTGCCACCAAAGCGTACCTCATCATGCAAGAGCAACCCTGGCATCGTTTCATTCTTGCTTACTCTATTTGCGCAGACAACCTTCGCGCCCATTATTTTGACCGCTCGGGGCTCATCATATCCCTTCCGACCCCAATCCATAAATTTCCCATACGTGTTACCGAGGCAGTAGCCACAACTGCATTAGCTGACCCGCAGTACTTGGGTCTCGACCCAACCATCCATATGTGCATCCCTGATTGTCAGGGTACTCATCCCTCTCTCACTGTGGGGGCAAAAGGATGGGTAATTAACAACAGCAGTAAAACTTACTCAATCATGGACACTTTATGGAAAAGTCAGGGTTTTTTCTGTCGCGGGACTGTTTGTTATCGCGTCAGAGATCCTACCAACCCGGACGGGAAGGATTATGCAATGAAGGACTGCTGGGTGCCTGAGGCAAAGAGGTATCATGAAGTGGATGTCCTCGAGCGCATCAAGGGCATTCCTAATGTCATTGAACTCGTGGATCATTGGGATGTCATGTACGATGGGGAGCCCGACTGCACAGCGTGAATTCGTAATCGCTACCAGCAGTTCGACCCAGAGGATAGGGATGATCACAGGTTCCGCAATCGATTTCACCGGCGGATTGTCATGCCCCTTGTGGAGAGCCGCTGTCAGATTTCAGCTCTAGAAAGGAGCTGATCTGTGCTTTTCGTGACTTTGTCGTTGGTGAGTTCAGTTCAGTTCGACATGTCAAATTCAAGTGTAACGATGTTATGATTTTAGCTCATAGACTCATGGTCGAACGTGGAATTCTACACGGGGACCTGAGCCTGAACAATTTCATCATCTATGAGGGTATCGGGCACTTCATTGATTTTGATCATGCTGGATTTATAGAGAAAGGCAAGGCCTCTATGATTTCATTTGGCACTGTAAGAATTTCGAGTTTACTGTTCTCACTCAGGCTGTTAATCTTATTTTATTAGGGGACCATCCCATACATCTCTATGCGTGTCCTCAAGATGATGTCCAGGAATGCCGAGACCATGAAAAAGACTGCTGATGCTAATCAGCTGCACCCAATTGAACACCATGTGTGCGATGACCTCAAGTCCATGTTTTACATCTTTTTCAAATTTGTTGCCAAGTATGGGGGGGCACATGGCATACTCGCACCGACATGGGATAAGCTGGCGATGCCATGGTCAGACGCCTATGAAAACTTAGGTGCCAGTGGTTTGCTTACCACTTTCTTGTCTAAGAAGGGAGCCATATTCAAAGGCGACTTTTTGATGGACAGAGTCTCCGAATATTTTTCAGAATTCAGACCTCTAGTTGATGAATGGCACGGTCAAATCCACCTCACGTAAATTGACACCAGTGAAACAATCATCCACGATCACATATTTCAGATGCTTGTCACGTTCATCATGAAACTTGATGATGAAATACTGGACCCGGACCCACTGCCCTGCGCTCCCTCCCAGCCTGCAACTCTTCAATCCACGGCAGGTCCTTCAGCCATGACTCTTCAACCCACTGCAGGTCCTTCGGCCCTTCCACGCACTGGCACACCATGGCCTTCATCAAGCCAGCCAGGCCCACGCCATTCACAGCGACTTGCTTCTACGACTCAGCCCGGGAGGACTACTAGATGAGATACTAGACAGAGAAGTCTCGTCACCCCGTTCCAGGTCATACCATGCTGGCATGGCTAGTTCTAAACTATATTGTCTTCTCCAAGTCTGCCTATTTTGTCCTTGCGACTTTGCTGCACCTTTTTCTTCTCGGTCTACTGTTGTAATTTTTTTAGGATGCCTCTGCGTACTGTCATAGCATTATGATTACATAACATTTGCTTACATGATGTCTATATCTACTAACCAACCTGCGCTGTTCATTGCTTTGCTGATCTCCAATGCCTCCCAAGAAGAGAGCTAGATGTTCTACTATAGGTGCTCAGGACGATACGACACCTGAGGTTGCTTGTCGACAAAGCTCCAGATCTAATCACAGTGTTGGCGGCCACGTAGCACAACTTCAAAAACCTGGAGAAGCGATAGCAGCACCCACGAAGAGTAGGAAAGGACGAAACGATTACCCTGAGCTTGATGCCAGTGATCCTGAAGAAAATTCAATGGCTCCTGCGCGGCTGTGTCAGGGGAAGAAAAGTGTAAAGTTTATTCTATTTTATTTTAACGATGTTCGAACTATGATCATATCAGGCTCCTGCAAAACCTCGGACTACAAACAATGTTCCCAAACCGAAACCTGTTCCTGCAAAACCTCGAACTATGAGCAGCAATTCTAAGCGACCCTATCAAAGGTCGGGCAACAATGTGAGAAATAACCCAGCCCACACTTCTCCTCATCCAGTGCTACATACTGTTTGCTCTTCTGACAGATTCGGGTTTAAGGCACCTACACCTACTTCCAGTGTGCAGTGCACCCAGAAGGCAAACCAGCGAGACATGAGCGAGGAAGATGATGATAGAGAGTCTGTGCACCAATCGCATGACAATATGCAAGTGCTAGCTTTTTTTTCACCTCTAGCTTTTTTGATGTACTCATTGCAGGGACAGAGCCGAAAAAAGTGGTGTAGATCAGCATGTGGACAATGGAGAGGACTCCAGTCAACATTCAGATGCACCTGTTGAAGATGGTGGTGATGATGGAAGGGATTTTGATTGAGAGCATGACTGGGAAGATGAACCCATGGATGTGGAGGGTCAAGATGATGTATTCCATTTTTTTTTTTGCTCATGTTCACTCGTTGATTATGTGTATAGGATACTTATGATGTTCTTGAACATCATCAAGCACAGAATGGACGATGCAAGGCTCCTTCACTGTCATATCTTTCGGAAATGAAAGGAAATGAACGTGCTAGTACCTCCATTCGCTCCAAGTCTCCTCGCCAACGCCCGTCTCAAAGTAGTGACCGCCCGAGATCTCATCAATGTGTGCCATCTGTGGATGCCTCTTCTGTCCAAGCGCCTACTTCCCGATGTAGACTCTCACCATCTCATCCGCCCAAACTTTACATTCACCCTAAGTCTCCACGCCAACACTCATATCAACCTGCAATGTCTATGCAATGTCCTTCATATGTGAAGTCTTCACGTTGGCGCTCCCCATCTCGACCAGTCACTTCCTCCGATAGTCGTACACAGGCCTCCTCCTGCAAACACTCTCCGTTGCGGACTTCTTCTGACCATGCCACTACTCCTAGTCATTCACTCTCTCATAGCACTACACCCGTTGAAGCTTGGTGCACACGAAATGTCAAGACAACACAAGACAACCCTTCTAAGCTTGGATTTTATCCACCTTGTTGGCAAGGCTTTCTTCAGGTGGCAAAATTACAGATGCGACTGCAAGCTGTTCTCACACATCCAATTCCAGAACACAAGGATGCTGTGCAACTTGCGCAAGAAGTCCTGGACGCTGAATTGTGGGTATGCCACCAGAAGAAGCTTAAATTCGAGGATGGTAAATTTTCCCTATCCTGCTGCTTTCTTCGAGTCTTCTCATATCTTGTTGCAAGGCTACTTCCCGGCATATAGCCCGCAGATGTGCCGGTTGGTAAGTCCCCCATTTATTGATGGTGGGCACTCTCACTGATACATTGATCAGCTCTGTGACGATCTCTTCATGTTCCGTACAGAGCTCAAAAAGGTTGTTATCTCTATAGCCAAATTGTCTTATGATATCTTTCCGAAGGGCACCTCACTGCGATCGGAGGAGATAAAGAAGCGTGTCATTGCAGCTGCCACTAAGCTACTCAAGACTGGTGATTACCTCTGGATCCCTGACTCGTCTTATGTAGGTAACGACTCTTGTTAATACGCTGACTCACTATTTTTCTCGCAGGGAAAATTCAAGAATTTTGTATTGCAGGCTCTCAAGGATGTTTGTCTCGAATTTTTCTATGGTGACAGCAAGAAAGCGCTGAAGAATACGGATGACTTCCACCAAACAATCCCTGCTAACGCGCTCATTCTCGTGGCGGCAGTCGTGCGCCTTTTTCTTTTTTCTTTTTTCTTTTTCCTTTTTCGCTGATGATTTCATAGATGAAGGGTGTTATTTCTGGGTTCAGTGAAACTGGGACCGACAGATCTCCTGAACTCCCTGCTGATAGATGCAGGACCGACTTCAACAAGTTGCGGACATCAGTTGATAAGTTGCTCGACATCCCGGAACTTCGCAAAGAGCTTGAAGAGATGCTGCAGCAATGGGCTAAGATTGGTATGGGCAAATCTGATTGGCATGCAGATGGGAGTGCAGCAGGCAGTGATGTGGACATCAATATCATACTTTAATGTGCTGTTCGATGCTCGATGCTTATTTTAGTTTGATAATCATAATGACAGTTGGCATGACTTTTGTGCGCTTGTATGGCATGTTTCCCATGTACATCTACTATTTATTCATACATAATGTAGCCTCTGCATGATCTGTGTAACTTATCTTATCTGCACAACCTGGCTTGTCTGTCCATGGTCACTATATTGTAATGACTGTACAGATTGTGGGCCTATGTACAATCCTGCAAAGGGGGGACTTAGCTGTAGGTTCTGTGAGTCTGTACAAGCTTGCACAAGCTTGTACAATCCTGCACAAGCACCCAGTAGTTTGCTGATGTGAGTCGTTTGGACTTGTCCAGACCTCCCATGTATAGTTCCCACTCATTCCCATTACATTAGAAATCTCCCATCAGTCGTCCATCTCCCATCAGTCATCCGGAGGCTCGGGTAAGTCTTAGAAGTTTTCCAGAAACTCATATGTGTATTAACAATCGGTCAGGCAACCTCCGGCAGTCGTCCAGAAGTTGAGGAGGAGTCCTCTGATGATACTTCCAGTGCTTCGGATGGTGACCCACCGGCCAATACCACATTTGATATCACCATTCCCGGCCCAGTGAGTACTCAAATAAATTCCCCTTCGTCCATCTACTAATGGATACCACAGAACAACCCCTGCCATCATTGTGTCAAGGAAAATTGGCCCTGTGTGACTCGATTGGACAAGAGGTCCAGCCTCCCCTGCTTGTCTTGCATCCGCTGCTCCACCAAGAAGATCAAATGCAACCCTGCATCTCTGGGATCCCCGCCCAAATGGACCTGAGGGAAGTCTACCACCAGCCGGACGCGTTCCAAGACACCTGCCCCTGCTCCATCCAATGCTCCGTCTCCCTCCTGGTCAAGGGCCCGAACTCGTAGTCAATCTCGTGGCCCTTCCCAAACTCCGGCCATCCCTGCTGCAACTACACCCCAGGTGCAGTCACGTGGTCGCAGCAAGACCATCACTACCAAGAAGACACCTGCACCTGCACCTGCACCTGCACCTGTTCCTGCACCTGCGCCAGCTGGTAAGTCACCCATACTTTTGATGACCGGCTGACCTAATTTTTTACTTAGCAGTCAGGTCTTCCAGCGTCGCAGTGCCTCGTGCAGCACTCAATGTTCCCATGCCGGATCTCCATTCCATGGCAATCGCGATTCGGGATGGTGCAGCTTGCATTGCTATTCTTGAGGCTTGGGTGCAGGAGCAGGACACTAAGATTGATACCCTGCAATGCCTCCATGAGAGCCTCCGGCGCACAGTGGTCGACCGGCACCCTTCATTTTCACTTCCAGACACACCGACTGATGGATTAATGTTGCTTGATCAAGGAGGTTCCCCCATCCATGTCACCCCTCCCCTCCGCACTTTCCAACCTCATTGATTTGGACTTTTCAGTCATGGAACCTACACCCTTGACGCCTGAGCATGGATCTGCTATGGTAGGTCCCATGGTTGAGCCCACCCAAGTTCAACCTGAGGGTCCACAATCCTCCGGCGAAATTGTTCTCCCTGATGAACCAGGCAACCTCCTGCCAGAATTCCCCAGCGATATTGTGGTCCCTAATGAACCAGGTAACCTCCTGCCAGAATATGATTCTTCTGATGAGGAGATGGATGTTGAGGGAAAGGTTGATCTTCCTGGTGAGGAGGTTGACATGGCTACATAATTGCTCAGTGATAGATGTACATAAATTTTTTTCCATGCATGTTACCTATGCCACAATTGAATCATTCAATGATCACTCCCGATATCCAGAACTCGAAACTGCAGATTGAGATAGATATCACCTGAAACCTGAACACCCGAATGTCAAATTATCAGTGCCGAACCCCGAGTCCCAGGTGCCGGGTACCGAGTCCCGACACCCGGAACTCAGGATTTGACATTTTAGACGAACAACATCTTCCAGACATGCTTAAATCAACCTATGTATATCTGTAAACATTTTACTAACCCCCAAACCCCAAACCGAGATGTACCAACCCCCAAACCCCAAACCCCGAGAGTGCCGGGTCTCGGGTATCGGGTGTCCGGAACTCGGAACTCAGGGAAATTTGGGGAGATCAATACAATTTAATTTACAATCGAGTTGATTGACAACACATTGACTTACCCATGTTTGCAATATATTTTTGTTTAGACATACCGAGTTCTGAGTTCTGGACACCCGAACCCCGAAACCCGAGACTGCCGGGTCTCGGGTCTCGGGTGTCCGGAACTCGGAACTCAGCATGTCTAAACAAAAATATATTGCAAACATGGGTAAGTCAATGTGTTGTCAATCAACTCGATTGTAAATTAAATTGTATTTATCTCCCCAAATTTCCCCGAGTTCCGAGTTCCGGACACCTGATACCCAAGACCCAGCACTCTCAGGGTTCGGGGTTCGAGGGTTGGTACATCTCGGTTTGGGGTTTGGCACTGAAAATTTGACATATATATTTTTGTGAGTGTTGTGCGCTTAGAAATAGGATTTGTTGCACACCAGGGTTCAGGTGTGGGGTTTTTCCACTTCAGTCCTGGATTATTGGTCAATGCCACACATGGTTGATTCATGTTTTTGTGCTTAGGGGTTTAGATTTGGTGGTCGATGGTAGGTATATGCACTCATAGTGTACATGTATCCTATGTGTTTGATTTGCTGGTGGCTACATCAGCTGTATGTCTTGATGGAACATATCTAGGCCCACCCATATATGTAATACACCCCCGTCGGCCCGCCCGTCTATGTATTATCCCCCATGTCAGCCCACCCATCTATGTAATACATCCTATGTTGGCCCACCCATCTATATAATACATCCTACGTCAGCCCACCTGTCTATATAATTATACCCCACCTCGGCCCACCTGTCTATGTAATAAATATTTTATCGCACCCTCGGCCCACCAGTCTATTTGATATCCCTTTCGTCAGCCCACCTGTATATGTAATACACCCTACATCAGCCCACCCGTCTATGTAATATTCCCCTACCTCGGCCCACCCATATATGTAATACACCCACGTCGGCCCGCCCATCTATATAACAATATTTGCCTTACATCTCTCTTCAGCCCAGCTGTCTATAATATCCTACTTTACATATTACCCAGATGGGCCCACCCATCTCCATGAATGATCATATTCCCCCGGCCCATCCGTCAACATTAAGGATATATATATCATTGGCATACATGGGCCCACCCGTCTCGATCGGAAATAATATGTGTCCCGGCCCATCCATCATCATCGAGAATATACACAACATGGGCCCATGATCAGCTGGCCCGTCTCATACGGGATATTATGGAGGTCGGGTGGCCCATATAATACGGAATTTGTCACTGAAGGGGCTCTCTTGATTTGGGCGCCTTGGAGCATGACAGCAACAGCAACCATCTACTCCAAATCTGTTCGCAGTACCACAAGTTCCTTCTCATTCTCAAACAATAAGAATCAAATCAAGATGAGGATGTCCTGGCATAACTTTGAGGCAAATGAATAGCGGTGATTCCATGATTCCAGTATCTTGATAGCCGATCCCAACCCATGGGATGTTTGAGGAATTTCTCGGGAAGATGAACAAAACAAAAATCTGTGTGATTCTATACCTGAATTCCGAAGTTGACTGGCTAGTGAAATGAGTTAAATTGGTGGGTAAATGTCTTGAAGATCAAGAGTGCCAATAAATCCGTCAGATTGTGCAACGGGACATTTTCATTGTATGGGATTGTAGTTATCTATGCCTCAAAATAACCATTATGAAACAAACAATTTTGCTTTAAATTAAACCTCTTTTCAGACACGTCTCCTTCCCTTCCATCTTGCTATACATTTCATTTGTGTCAGGGAACACTTTGGAGTCGGAAGAAGAAGTTCACAAGCACTTGCCTCTTAATAGAGAGGAGGTTGCTGTTCTGGAGTCCCATCTGGAGCAATGGGACAACACTTCGGGTAAAGACAGAAACAAGGTCTGGAAGGACACCACTACGGAGGCTCGGCTGAAGGCACCCAAGATGGATGCTGCCAAGCTGAGGTCAAGGAAGACTGTGAGTGCCTTGTTCAATCGACTTGGGGAATTGAATTATCAATATTGTTCAGCATGCAGATCTACCGGAAATGGTTACAAAACCACGGTGAAAAGAAGGATATAAAAGCCCCTATCAATCTCGGAAGAAAGTGGACGTACCAGATGGTGGTTGGCGCTCTCCGGAAGAAGGAGATTCTGAAGAAGATTGAGGACAAAACTGGTGTGAAGGCTGGGGAAAAGGATATGATGAAGTATTACTCTAAGTATCTTGCGGACATGGTGAATTCTCTCACCGAGATTGAGGTGGAGGAAGCTACCGAAAAGGCTGTAGAGTGGAACAAACAGGGAGTTTCTCCCGATGTTCAGGCGGATACGGCAAGACAAAAGAGTGAGGACATTCTGCGACATGTTGCTGCCAAGATGTTCAAAAAGGCAGGAATGCAGCTGTTCATACTGTCGGCTTGGAAAGGCAAAGAAGAAAAACTAATGGTCTTGAGGTAAGTCACCAACTCAGCATATTTTGGACAATCTCAGGTCTAGTCAACTGACAGCCACGACTTCAACGGAGAAATCGGTAATGGAGAAAGTTTTACCGACACTCACGACTGGAAGGATATAGTGCCAGAATGGAAGTCTTATGCATCCAAACAGTTCGGTGAGTTCTCTGGGAGCTCTTTTCGGCAATCAAACTGCGCTAATGGATGCTGGATGGAAAGACAAGGAAGTAGACTCTGATGATACCCTGGTGAAAAAAAGCAGAAAAGACAAGATGTACGTCCTAAAGATAGGGGATGATGGGTTTCCTGTCCTTCCGGACCATACACAGATGGATTCAGACACCCGTAAGGTGGTCGTCCAAGCCTTCTTGAATTGGCATTATCGTAAGTCAGTCTTGTGACATGCTCGGCTGTTCTCACATGGCTGATAGAGGATTGCATGGGATGGCCAAAAGAGGTGGTGCCATGGAAGGAAGTAATACCGAGGCAGGAGGAGCTTATCCCACTGCCGTATCTTCCCGATGGAAGAAAACTCTGGGAGCCCTCTCAGATGAACAGACAAGAGGCCACCGAGTTATTGAAATTCTGGCACGACTGACAGGAGGCCGGCCGAGATGCAACATTCGAGTTCAACGGGTGGTGGAGTAAATCTGACAAGGAAATCAAACCTCCCATAAGATGGCCTAAGGAGTGTGATCAAGATTGTGAGGATGAAGAGCTGCCGAAACTGGTCAGGAGGTATGCAGAACAGGCGGTCGTCCAATCAGATAGTTCAGGCGATGATGACGACACACCTCGTACATGGACGCACACGGCCAAACAAAGAAGTAGGCAGCTGATCATGAAGTCGCGAGGTAAAACAAAACCCGAGAAGGCTTCTGGATCATCAAACAGTCGTCAAGAATTCGCATGGGAGTTGGTTGGAGGGGATGTGGCATCCAATATCACAACCAGGCAGCCAGCAAAAACGCGCCTCACACAATCCACTGCATTGCATAGCATCTCAGAAGCTGTGGACACGACGCTGGGAGTGGGAGTGCCAGAGCCATCGGCTTCCCAAGCACCGCCGACGCCTTTAGACAATCCTCGGAGGGTAGGACCGGCATCTCGTCCTGGGGGGAAATTACGAAAGAATTTAGCTGAGTGCTCGGACAATGTTAACAAGGAAGCGGGTTCCAAATATACTGCCGATAAACTGGATTGCAGGAGGTGACATGGTCCCAAAGACAGGCTAGAACAACCGAAGGAGAAAAGAGTTCGGTTGAACACTAAAGGTCGTAAATGTCCTGCCGAGGATTCATGGGATGACTCCCCCGCAAAACGCACAAGAAGCAAGGCATTGGATCTCCTTCCCAAAAGATCCAAAAAGCCGAACTCCAGATATGCAGCGAATTTCATCAGGTCATAAGTGTTTGCTAGGAATGGTGATAATGTTGGTGTTGCATATGAAACGGACTGTTGAATTATATCTGACATAATTTGAATGTGAATTATCACCGGCCGTATATTAATGCATTGGAGTATACCACCTCAATATCTGGCATAATTCAATTCAACAGACCAAGACAATCTGTATACTACCGACACTCCCATAATATAATTGCATCTAATCATCATTATCTTCCAAAGATGCTATGACACTATCAACAGTTCTTAACAGCCGACGCTGAAGCTGAATCATGCCGTGCAACTTGCAGATGTCCAGGCCCACCTCAGTGACTCGGTTTCGCAAGTCGGCAAACATCCCAAAAATCTGCCTGTTGTCGAAGAGTATTTGATCAGGAATGCAGGAGTCATTCAATCCGTAGACGGCATTTTCAACAATTGCACGGACATGTTCATTGGCTGCAGATCGATTAGAATGATGGTCGCCGTATAATACATCAGACTCACTCATGTCATTGCCAATCGCCTTCATGAGACAATTCATCTGGAAGATGTTGTCCTCGGCCTCCCTCGCATGAATCGACAGAGATGTACTGTGAACATCCATATCCATCCTTATGGGTGAACAATGCCCAGATGTTGCTGTCGGAAATGTTCAGTTGATGTTTGAAAAAATCAGATGCATTTACCTTTTCTTCACCATCGGCCATAGATCCCCATCCAAGATCATAAACAGGGGAATATTCTTCAGTCAAGTCCATAACTTCTTCCTCCATTGGGAGCCATGCAGAGGGTTCAGGTGTCTCATCTATGGTCAGATCAATCACATCATTGTCCATTGCCGCCGACTCTACCATTGTTGCCACCCAGCTGAGGTTGTATGCTGGGTCGTCGTTGTCATCGGTGGCTTCGGCTTCCTCTGGCAACATCGTGGGACACGACCATCTGAGATTGTATACAGGGTCCTCTTCGATCTCATCCGCAGGTACTACCGATGGTGGTATAGGGTCCAATGTCCAACCGAGATCGTAGACAGGACTTTGATTGATGCCATCCGCTTTACAATGTTCTATTAGCCAAAGATACCGACCGACATATACATAAACCAACTTACAAGCACTTGTGCTGTCCAAGGATGGCAATCGGGCATGCGTAGCCGAATGATCAATCACAGATAGAGTCTGATACATCAATCCACTCCATCCGAGATCATAAATTGGCCCATTGTCTGCAAATCAACAGGGTCAGTCATCCCATCTGGACACGGACTAAACACTCACCAGCAGTCATACCTTGTTCGGATGGTGGTCTGACCTCCTGTGAGACAGAAGAAATGCCATCCCACCCAAGATCATACAATGGACCATCGCAGTCCATCAGCTCCTCCTCATCTATAGACTCGGTCGTTGGAGGTGATCCAACCAATGGAGGTTGAGATCGGGACTTGACCCAATCATCTTCGAACATTACTGAAAATATATCAATAAGTGAGAATGTAGACATCAGTTTACAGAAAATGTTTACCAGAGAGTTCATGAATGGCCTCCTCCACTCCGGCGAAGTTGCGGTCGTAGATGTCCAGAGTTGAATCTCCCCAGGCATTATCCGGACTGTCGATCCGAGTTTCCGGAGTCATATTGTATTCTGGCATTGAATTAGCTTCCAAATGCCATGAACAAGATCTGCCGAAGAAGATACTTACTTCTAAATGGCAAATCCTTAAATGTATGCTGGATGTTCGGCGGTGTCCACTGGTCCATGGGTACAAAATTACCCCACCATTTTGCCAAGGCTGTCTTTCGTAGATCACTGGCAAGGGACTCACCGACCGAGGTAGTGTCCAGCTCTTCACTTGTCAATGGCATCGAAAAACGGACTTTTCGGGGTGACATGATGCAGGGATTATGTTCGCGATGTTCGGGTGGGGAATAGGTGGGTTAAATAGGGAACAGGTGGTGCGCAATAGTTTGAAATGTGGATGTGAATATATGGTCGATGATGTCAGACTTCTTCACATTATTGTTCGATATTTGTCGCGGCAAGAGCTGAGATTTCAACATTATGTGGCGCCATTACATCTAAGAACAATGGCCATGAGGCATTGGCAAATTCTGTCAGCACCGCTGTGGCCCAAATTGTTGTTCCCTATATATACTGTGTCCAAACTTGGACTCTACCTTTCTCCCAAACTTTGATATCCATTACCCATACCCGCAACCACTTTACTTTTGATACCCGCTACATTCATCATGTCAACCTCCGAGTTTTCAAACCAGGCGTTGAACACCATCACTGACAAGATTTTGCTCCTTGTCAAAAGGTCGCAAAAACTCGCAGAAGACAATCCGGCTGCTTTGACTTTGGCACACAAGATTGCCATGAATTTGGTAAGTCATTGTTCAAAGTTCCTGTTTTGATCACTGGATTAACATACCTATTCTAGGCGTCTGCATTCTCGCAGCACAGTCGCACCGCCACCACCATTGTGCTGATACTCTTGTCCTGCGCTGCTGAGATCAGGGACAAGAGCCTCAATGGGAGGTTGAAGGGGCTGCCGGACTGGTCGTCGATATCAGATGATGACGTCCGCATCCACACCCATCCCCTATACCCAAAGACTCTGGGATACCAACTCCCACCCGCATCTACAACTGCGCCGGGACCCATACCTGTGCCGGCTCCGTCGTCGGCAGAAGTCTCTGTCAAAGAGCATGCTGCCTTGCCAATCGTGGCACCTCCCATCACCGAGAGGAAGCACAACCTTTTTGTGCAAGGTACTGTGACCAAACGGAAGGCCAGCATGTCAGAATCCGAGGACAATGACGTCCCAAAGGTCATCATCCGGAATGCCAAACCGTTGAGCAAGACTCGGTTGGATGCCGGTAAAGCCCCACCGAGGAAGAAGATGAAGCCCACACAGGCCAAATCGAAGAAGGTCGTAGTCGAGGAGGATTATGACAACATCCCAACTCATGATGTCATTTTTGTAAAGATATGTGTCGTTATCTCACAGTCCCACCTTAACTAACGTGCAAGTCAGAGAAAACCAACAGTTGGACCTAGTAATCAGCCCTCGATAGTGCAAGACCGCTTGCTTTCTAAAGCCGAGGTATGTTTCATACCAAAATCTACATAATCTCATGCTAACATTACCAGTCTTCTTCAGAATCAGACGCCGAGGATGCCGTCTCTCCTGAAGAGACGTCATCTGCCCACATCTTTGGCATGCCATGTGAATGCTGCATCAAGGACGATGTTGCTTGCACCGCTGTCCTCGCCAAGAAATCTGGCAAGGTGAGGAAGACATGCAGGAACTGCGATGGCTGAAAGATCAAATGCTGTCGACTGGGTCCTGAATGCAGCGCTGTCCTTCGAGGCGAAGTCGCCGCACGCAAGGCCAAGGCAGCTGCAGCTGCCGACAAGAAGGCAAAGAAGGCAACAAAGAAGACCGACACACTGGCTTCTTTGCTGAAGTCGATCAATTGACCCAAGGTGCCCATAAGTACACGGTCGACACACTCCGTGTCAAAGGCCCAGCCGCAATCTCCACCATCACCGACTCCTCATGCGGAGTCGGACGAGGATGCTGATGGTGACAGTGTTCTTGATGTTGGTAAGCACTTTGTTGTGTTTATTTTGGTTCTTGGTATTCATTTTTTTTTAGAACAAGCAACAGCTGCACTACTTTCCCTGGCCGTTGCACTCCCATCATCTCCTGCGAAACATGTTAACGCAGAGTCTCGTCCAGATATTGGTATGTCTAATTTTTTCTTTGCATTTCCACATTAACGTTGTGTGGTAGAACATCTGCAACAACCGGCACCTGGTCCTGCAGACTTCGACGTTGACATGGGCATTGCCTTCGACCACGCCGAACCATCTCCTCCTCGGATCGTGTCTAATAACCCCATTCTGCAATCCGCGGAACAGCCGACAAATCGGGACCTGCTCCTCCAAATTGACACTCTTGGCAGTAAGTTCGAGGCGTTGTTCAAGACTTCGGGCAATTGCACCAATGCCCTTCATGAAGAGATGGATTCAAGGTTCACTGCCTTGGATGACAACTGGGCTGTGAAGTTCGTTGCGATGGAGGACAAGATCCGGAGTGTTGAGGAGAGGGTTCGGGATGTGGAGATGAAAACCTGCGGCAACGTCGCATCGATCGGATACATGGCCAACGCACTCAAGGCCATGAAGATCCCCCGATATTCGATGTCCTTCGACCCCCCTTCTGCAGGGCCATCCGTTCATGGACACCCATATGGCCAGATACCCGGGACATGGCTTCAGCCCCCTTTTGCAGCCCCTCAACCTTTGGATCTGAGTATATTGGAACTTGGCAAAAATCTCACCACTGCTTGGGATTTGTCTGTGGCTCCTCCAGCAACTGCCAAGAATATTTCTGCCTCCGCAGGGCAAGGATCCCTTGATCACCACAACTTGAGCGGGTGCTCTGACCTATCTAGTCTCCCAACTGGTGGGTCCCCTCAAAAATAATTTGTACTCTGTAGTTATATATATATTACATACATGTATGCTTACCCACTACTTCGCATGTACATTTACTGTCATTGACCAGCGTCATGACAGATTAAAATAGAGTCATGCAAAAGGACGCCCATGGATATCTCCTGAATATATAAGGCTAGTAAATCCTCGGTAGTGACGTCATAGTTGGGTACCCTTGGGATATCCCAGCTCTTCCTTATTATCCGGTCCATCCTTCAGTGGTTATTTGATATATGGAAATAACTATTTGTGATGTTATATAGAATCTCGGTCATGTGGATTCTGCAATTTTGGCACATCTATCGGCATGTGAATGAGTGCGGTATCCATATATCCGGATATAATGCCAACATGACCTACCAAAATACCGATGTAATGCATTCCGGTTTGTATTGATATTTTGCGCTTGAACATGGCCGGGTCGCATTCATCCACTTGATTCTCACCTTGGGTCTACCGATATTCTGATTGTGTACCGTATACTGAAATATCTCGGCCTGCTTGTATCCACTGATATGGTGCTGTGATCCCTTGTGAATAGGCTGATATATACACCCTGATGTTATTCTAGAACACACCAGGCCATTTCCTGTCCGCTGCACTCATAATCTCGGTACACCTGAACATACAGATATTTGTGCTAGAACATAACTGGGCCCCCTCGTGTCTACCGACATCCCAACTCCATGCCATGTACTGACCTACCTGGGCCCACTCGTGCAGGTACCAATCCCATGCCATGTATTGACTTACCTGCCAGGCCTGCCATATATACTGAAATACTGAACCCATGTCATGACCAGGCCCACTTGTGTATACCGTGATTCTGATACCATACCTTGTACTGACCTTGTCAGGCCCAGCTGTGTCTACCGATATCCTGATCCAACGTCATGTACCAGGCCCACTCGTGTATACCCTACTTATATTACAATACCATCCCATGCACTGTATGCACTTGAGCCCATTCGTATCTGCCAAGATCCTGATTCTATCAGTCCTGATTCGGCCCATCTGTATATACCGAAATTGTATTATATACCACATACTGGCCCGTCCGTCAATATCAAACAGCAATATTCATGTAGGCCTGACCGACTCTTACAGCACTCACTTGCCATTTGGGCCCACCTTAGATGACCCGTCTCACTCGGAAGTATCTCAACTTCGGCTGTCTGTATAATACAGAAAATCTTTACTGAATTATGTGGTGTTTCGCCGTGGCTGCAAAGCTGAGCTGCATGATGGGCAGCGCTGGTTGGTGACGAAGGTTCGTGGGCAGCGTGGTATGATTTTATATTTGTCTTTAGAGTTTGACAGTTGGCAGCTGTATAGTTTCGCATTTACATAGTTGAATTTTACTAGCACCTGTTTAGCATCCATTCGGCGCCCATTGTGACTAATACCCACAGTGCGGGTACGGGTAGGGGTAGGGGTATCATGACCTCAGACCCATACCCATACCCCAGCGGTACCCGTACCTGTGACCCGTGCAGGTTACTCGTACCCACGCAGTTCCCTAGTTATAGCTGACATAGCTTGCTCATAGCATATGACTTATTGTATATACTCACTGTATATTTAGAACTTACTGTTACATAGTCTATATAGCACTCATAATTTCTGTAGTGCATGGTCCAGATACACAATACATGTAGTGAACCTATTCTGTATTATAGTGGCTTGAATGTCTGACATAAAGCATATCAAAACATATATAGCACCCATGTTCTGTGTTATTGGACATATTCTACTTGTCACATCGTTGAAACAGTAAAATGGCAGAATAAAATATCAATACTTTGGTGAGTGGGGCTAATCCAAGATGAGGTAATACTAGTCCTTACTTTTCAAATAAGTGGGCCAGCCTATGAAGCTTATGGATCACTTCGGATACTGTACTAGTATGTTGTCCTGTTGGCAGAAATCACCATGACATAGCAACTTGAAGATGTCCAACAATGATATTCAAGTTGCACGCATGGTTTGACAACGATGAATCACTCCTCGTCGCCAAACTACGTGTACAACCTTGTAGGTGTTTTATAGATGCGTGCAAGAGTAGGTACATCCTCAAGCACTATTGAGCCTGTACTAAACGACTGATCAACTCATCTTCTGTCGCTTGGCGCAAAGTTGTGATGGGGTCATTGAAAGTTGTGTTCCTGCCAGGCCACTGGCTGGGCGTTCAATTTAACTGAGCAACAATCTTGTCCAGCATTTCAAATGCTTGTCCCAAAATGCTTTCTTTTCTAGGCGTCACTTGTGCTCTAACAGGGAGCAAAATTCCTGAAGGACAGCTGAGCTGTCCTTCAAAAGCAGAAGTCAACAAAGAGAAATGAATCATGGATGTGGAGATGTGACTTATTTAGGGGAAACTAGTGTTCTAATGACAGTTTCACAGTGGCAGATTCACTTCAATAAAACAAGAGTTGCAAGTGCATACTCACTTCATGAGTCACCCAGGCGGTCGGGGGCGTTGATATTGAGCTACAAGCCAAAGAAGTGTCGAGAAGCTTGGTGACTTATTATGATCCCGCTTGTCTCTGGTGTTGAATGACAAGTAGAAGACTCCAAGAGAATTGTTGGAATAGATTATGCGAGGTGTCGAGACTAGGGAATGAGCTGCGCATAAGGTAGCAAAGTGAAGGACATCTCTACTGATGTTGAATAGTCGGAAAGTTGTCCTTGACAACACCAAACATGCCTCGCGTCTCTGGTGTTAAACGACAGGTAGAAGACTCCGAGAGAATTATCGGAATAGATTATGCGAGGCATCGAGACCAGGGAATGAGCTGCGCATAAGGTAGCGAAGTGAAGACATCTCTACTGATGTTGAATAGTCGGAAAGTCGTCCTCGACAACACCAGAAATGCCTTGCATCTCTGGTGTTGAACGACAAGTGAGAGAATCCAAGAGAATTATCGGAATATATTATGTGAGGCATCGAGACCAGGGAACGAGCTGTGCATAGGGTAACAAAATGAAGGACATCTCTACTGATGTTGAATAGTCGGCAATCTAAATCAGCAGAAAAGCCTGGCTTCTCGCATGATCCAGATGAAAAACACAGAACAAGTTTGTAGAGTGAGGTCCACGAGGTCCAGTTTGCCAGTGTGATGATCCTGAACCGTGGTTTGGGTTCAAGGGCTCAGCACACTGTAGGGACTGATTCCTGGCTGGGCTTGCAGAGACTGTTTTACCTATAGTTATGTTTGCACCTTAGCTTACATAAGAAAGTCACCTTTTCACTAGTTCCACTATGAGTCTGAGAGATCAGCAAGTTTATATCATATTTCCTCTCCTCTGAGCCTTGAGCCTGGTCCAGAAACCCTTTAGGGTCGAATAGTAGCTAGGTTCTGCAAGACCCAACATATTGTTCAGAATGACCATCTGAATTGTTGTACCCACAGCGCTCGATGGTGACAGGGAGTTGGACAAAGCTGTAAGAGACAAATTCAGCGTCATGGTCGCCTCAGTGTACACCAGTGCCTCCGATTGTTCTTTTACCTCATCAATCTGGTCCTCATCAACCCTCACCACATTCACCAGCCCTCACTCATAATATGCAGAACTTACAATCGACATCAGCTCTGTTACCCTCCAACGAAGGCTTGCACCACATCCGCAGTGCCTATGGGGCAGATGTGTGTCTAATCATCGGACCACCTGTGAACCTCCCAGGGATTACATTCCCAACTACCCCAGCCATGCAGTGGACATGCCAGCACTGTGTTCTGGAAAGGACAAGGACAACTGAGATGCTGATGTCTGCTGGGCTACACACAACTAGCTACAAACAAAGTCCCCCAGGGACTGCAGAACCCCCTGGCACCCCTGCCTCTCGCTCTGCTGTCTCCCACCGGCCTGTCTCTGCTCTGCTCCTGCGCCCGACACGACTACACCTGACAAGGTGTACCACTACATCTTCCCCCAAAAAAAAATGCAACACTCCGGGGGCGCCTAACATACTACTCGTCGGTTTCGAGATCTTCTGCAAGTTCTAGTTCTTTGTCTAGCGCTCCCTGCAAATCTTGCCACTCCTCTTCATATTCTTCTTCATCTTCGATACCCGGGCTGTTCAACGTCTCTTGCAGCATTGCGAGTGTGGTGCTGTTTCTTGGTACAAATCTGTGAAGGCGTCTTGCATGGAATAACCCACTGAGTGGGAATCCTTCCAGAGTGGCTAATGTGTAGGAGTTGCCGACTTTGGTAACAACACATTGTGGAGCTGACCATCGTGGCTGTAGTTTGTGCGCCAATGCCATGGTGAAGTCTAATGCATTAGCATAGACTTGAACTAACTGTCCTTCTTCAAATATTACTTCACCTGTATGTGACTTGAGAACTTTCTTGTCGAACATAGCCTTTCACTGTGCTGTATGAGCAACCGTATGATCTGCTCCATCAAGGCGTTGTTGATCCACATAGGCCATGTGTATGTCAACTTCTGTTTCGCTCGGCTCTCTCACTGCATCGTCTATCGGTGTAGGAATGGTGTTGACGACAAGGCCTAGCATAAGTTCTTTAGGTGAAAACTTGAAGGCTGGGATGATGCGCTCGTTCAATTGACGAATGGCATTGTCGAAGTGATCTGGCCATGTTCGAGCTAGACTCTCTGTTTCCACGTTCTCATATTCATCTTCCCCTAGACTTGGGCTGCATAACCTCTTCAAATGTCCTAACAATTTCCCATTAGCATTTTCCACCAAACCGTTCACCCATGGTGCATATGCCGCTACTACATGGTGTTTGGTTCCATGAGCTTCACACCATGTCCGCACGTCCCCATTGTCGAAATGAGATCTGCCATCTGTCATGAATATGTCCGGTGCTCGAAAGGTATTTGAGATAGTTTCGAGTCCGTCGACTGTTGTCTGCATGTTTCCGTGTTTTCTCAATTTGAACCCCCACACGTATTGTGAGTATGTGTCGAGGACTAGTAGGACATTATGATACCCGTTTTTCCCTTTCGGAAGAGCTAGGTAGTCGGCTACTAGGAGTTCGAAGGGATGGCGTCGAGTGATAGGGTACATGAGAGCGTGTAACTGAGTGGGACCAAAGTTCTTGCACTGGGGGCAGTTCAGTAACACTGCGGTGATGGATTTGTCCAGATGTGGGCTGATGATGCGGTCCATCAACTGCAGTTTGGTAAGGTCTCATCCCCAGTGTCCATTGCTTGCATGTACTTGATGCGCCAATTCTACTGCTTCCATTTGGGAGACACATTCTAGCTGTGCTCGTGCTTGCGTTGACTTGCCGTCTGCTATGCACCACAATTTCCCTTCTTCAATCATGTATCCCAGAGCATGGTAACGTGCTCTGCGTCACTCACGGTCCAGTTTGCTGCTGTCAAGGTCAAGGAGTGCATCTATGACTTCTAGGAAGAGAGGTTCTTGCTTAAATCGTTCTTGTAGTTCTAAAATCGCTGAATCAGTAGGTTGCACTAGAAAGAGGTCATTTACTAAGCCGTGTGTTGTTTCCCAATCTTCGCTAACTGACCAAGCGCTTCCATCTCTATCCGTGTGTGGTCGTCCAGACATATGACGACTTAATGCATCTGCGGCTGCATTGGTGATACCTGGACGATACCGGAATGCAGTGATTTGGTACACTAATATCCCATCGCGCCAATGTGCATGCACTATTGACAGTTTGTCACTGAGTAGTGTGTCCCGCAATGCTGTACAGTCCGTTTCCACTTCTACAGGGAAGCCCCACACTGTTGATCTGAACTGATCAAATACAATAATGCTGCGAATTCGAGTAGATATGGTTTGTAGTGTTCTTCCGATGGAGAAGTATGCTTCGACATGAATCAAATTGGGTAGATATTCATGACAGTATTGCCCGATGGTTGTTGTGTCGTGAACCATTGTGCTAGTACAGCCCCAAAGCCGTCCTTGCATCTGTCGCTAATGATGATGAACAGTGTCCCATTGAAGTTAGGTGCACGTAGGATCAGTTCTGAAACTAATATCTGCTTGAGTCTTATGAATGTTTTCATGTGGTGTTGCTCCCAATATGTGTCCAGCTTGCGTTCACATAAGTATTGCCTATACTTCCATTTTCCTCCTTTCACACTGAGTGGAGGTAGATCTAGGTTTCGTAGAAGGTCAGTTAATGGAAGTACTATATGTGCATAGTCCTTGATGAGCGATCGAAAATATCCTGTAAGGCCTAGAAAATGCATCAGTTCTAACAGGTTAGTAGGAACCGGCCATTCTGCTACAGCTGCAATTTTCGCTAGATCCGGTCATATACCATCATATCCTACGTGTGATCCACCAAAGACAACCTCTCTCATGAAGAGCTGGGTCTTCGTTGGTGAAATTGACAGTCCCCGTTCTCAACACCATAAGAAAAAGAGCTGTAACCTTGATAGTAGTTCATTGAAGTCGTTACATGCCATAGCCCCATCATCGACATATAACTCCAGGAGTAATTGTAACATTATGTCATGTAATGCTTGAGCTGTGAGATCACTGAAACATGATGGCACACCTTGTACCCCCATTGGCATTCGCTGATAGGCTTCATATCCTCGTCCTTCGGTGTAGAAACACAAATAGGGTTGACTCTCTTCCTCCACAGGAATTGCATAGAAACCTGTCGCGAAGTCCAAGATGCAAATAAATTCATGTCCCGCTAAACATTGTTGTTTCGCGGCTATGTCTCCTTGAGGTGTCACTGCTACGTTTGATACCTTATTCACGTCCCTGAAGTTCTGGCATTACAGTGGCTCAAAAAAGTGTCTCAATGTTTGTAACTTTTCATGTAATTGCTTTATTATGAGCCAGGGTGTGGGAATATGACTAAACTGTAGGGAGGTGTCATAAAGCTATACTTCTTAGCCTCATTGAAGTTCCCTATAGCGTGGGAAGATGATATCATCATGTGCATATATGGCTATTTTAATTTGGTGACTCATTGAGACACTTTTTTGACTTTCAGTTTGATCAACACAATCTCTATAATTATGATACTTCATGTGACCTCCTGTTGCTCTAATCACTTCTGCCACTCTTCTAGACATGCTATCTATCAATTTTGAGTATTTCTTCTTAGCACTCCTTTCTCACTCTGCTGCAACTCTGTCCTACAGCTGAAATAGCCCCTATGATGAATTTTGATAGGCTGTAAGCAATTTCTTGAATATTTTTCAGAGATATTCAATAGGGCTGATATATAGGGACTATGATAGACATGATAGAACATTTATATCATGGTCTTTGAGCTGCTAGTGACTAAATTGAAAGCTTACCTCACATGAATGAAGATCTCACATTTACCATATTCTGACTGGGCAGGCTGCTAATGCTACTCAGGTCACCTAATTCATCAATTCCATGGCCGGGAATACATCTGTAAAAAGACAGGTGAACCACTAAAAGAAAAAGAATCGTATAAACTCTTAAGTGTAGAGTAACAAACATAGAGGTATAGGATTGCATGAGATGTAATAGAGTGTATATTCTCTGTGTGAAGTGAAGTAAAGGACTAATACCAAGTGGTACATCTCTATTTTAGATGAGAGTCTGTTAAGAAGCATACAGAAATCATAGATTAATGAGGAAGATACTATGTTGCAATAAAATAATGATCCTAAGTATATGTCTAAGTTAGTCACTAGCAGCTCAAAGACCATGATATAAATGTTCTATCATGTCTATCATAGTCCCTATACATCAGCCCTATTGAATATCTCTGAAAAATATTCAAGAAATTGCTTACAGCCTATCAAAATTCATCATAGGGGCTATTTCAGCTGTAGGACAGAGTTGCAGCAGAGTGAGAAAGGAGTGCTAAGAAGAAATACTCAAAATTGATAGATAGCATGTCTAGAAGAGTGGCAGAAGTGATTAGAGCAACAGGAGGTCACATGAAGTATCATAATTATAGAGATTGTGTTGATCAAACTGAAAGTCAAAAAAGTGTCTCAATGAGTCACCAAATTAAAATAGCCATATATGCACATGATGATATCATCTTCCCACGCTATAGGGAACTTCAATGAGGCTAAGAAGTATAGCTTTATGACACCTCCCTACAGTTTAGTCATATTCCCACACCCTGGCTCATAATAAAGCAATTACATGAAAAGTTACAAACATTGAGACACTTTTTTGAGCCACTGTATTCTCCATTTGACCTTAGATGGGTCTACCTGCTTTGGAGTGATAACCGGTGTTGATTCCATGTCAACAGTGTGGTCCGAAGGCTCACCGAGTGCGACACACTGTTGGTTAACAATCTGTCGAATGTCGTCAAGCGATAAGCTGGTTCCTGAGTGAGTCTTCTGTACTAAGACTGTTGAAGCTACTGCTTTGACTTTGTCCGCTGGAATGAAATGTGTGATTCCTGCCCGTCTCATGTCATCTAGAACTGGGAATAGATACTTGCATTGAGGCTGTGTTAGTGGTCTTTGGTGCATTTTCCTTGAAAATATCGCGTCCTGAGGTATCTGTAGATGGAATTCAGTAAAGTCCACTGGTTTCACTTCCTGGATTGATAGCGCGAATATGTCCATGAACTCTATAACTAGTGCTTGTGCCTTCTGTAGTTGTTCTTTGTTGAGATGGGCTCCAAAATGAATGGCGTTGGTGATTGCATTTACTTGAGGTGGATAGAACAGTCCTCATGATGTTAGTCTAGTAAAGATATCATCAGGTAGTGCTGAGTCTCCAAGGTCCGGTACTTCACCTAATATTTGCGTGTCATCTTCGTCATCTTCCTTATTTACATGTTGGACTTCACTTATTAATTCTGGAGGTTCTTCTATGGGCGATTCTTCTATGGGTGGGACTGTATATACTTGAGTATTGTTGATACTATGTGCTGTAAATTCATTAGACGTTGATACTTGTGGTGTTACAAATTTTGACGATGATGGAAACTGGACAGCCATTGGTAAACATGGCCTTGGGAGAGGACAATACTCGGAGAAGTTGGGGATATGATGATAAGATGTTCTATAAGGTAAAATAATGGTGTCAGCACTATATTTGTGTATCGCTCGTACCTGTTCTAGTAGCAGTTTACCAATGAGCATTCACCATGATCCCCCACTTGGAAAGACTTCAAAGGTTGTGTGCACCTGTACCGGTCCCCATGACAGTATTCCTATCCATACTCCCGTTGACGGTACTAATGCTCCATTAGCCATGTGTAAGGTTCTCATTGAAGGACTTAGTGGAGAGAGGTGTCTTGCTATACATTGATACGCTGCTGTGTCGATAGCGTTGATCATTGCGCCATTATCCACAATGGCAAGGAACCGTGTTTTCTCCCCTTGTGGTCCTTGCAGGTAGGGTACTGTTAAAAATGGATTGCTCGTCTGTGAGATTTCTGGTTTGCCTGAAGCATCCAACCAATAAACATCAGTAATAGAATTGTTTGACATAATTGAAGGTACAACCGAGCCGGTAGGTGATGGTGAGTTAAGAGATGGCAACTCTACGCTTGCCGTTGAAGAAGAAGAAGAAATGCTATGTACAATACTTTGTGCCCGAGGCACATCCTGAGATGTGTTATGAGACGCAAAACTGTTCATTTGGTTAGAAGGAGAAATGAAAGATGGACTTGGTACTATGGGAACTACTGCTGGTCCAACATTGGCAGTGGTTCCATGTAGTTTTCCGGTATCCACTCGTACCCTGGTTCTTGTGCAATCCAATGATCTTGTCCGCTCCATCCTCCCAATTCTTCCTGCAGTGCTACCGTATATATTGGCATTGTTCCCGCCATTCCATATGCACCATACTGTGGGTATGTGGTGGCCATAATGTGCTGGACTGGCGTTGATAAGTAGCTGGGACGATTCATCGGCGATGCTGTCCTTCTAATCAATCCTGCGACCTGTTGTCACCACCTTGATTCTTGGGGTCTTAACAGGTCTTGAGCGATGCATTGTGTACTGACGTGAAGCAGTTCCGTGACCATGCCACAATTGTAGCACTCTCCTGATCCAAGGACTGCGGTTCCTGGACGTAGAGGGTAGGGTTTTTCTAAGGTTGGGAACCCTTCTGCACCATGTGTACGGTGCCATAACTCAACATCCACCTTGTATTGTTGTCTTCCTGCCTCTGTATTGGCTTGTTGGGGCGTTGCTGATAGTTTCTCCAGGATTTGAGCTCTGGTTAGCTGCGCACACATGAAGGGCATTCCCCTCGCATTGGCATCATGGGGTTATTCATGGTGGGGGCTGATAGGGTCAGATAGAGGGAAGGATATGTGTTTCCTATGACATTTGCTGGCATTGGGTTGGGTGGTGTTGCCGTTCAGAATGGTGTTCAGTAGGTTGGTGTGCTGAGTCGTTGAACACTTTGCGCTTTGAGCCTCGCGATGTCTGTGTCCCTTGCATGCTCCTTATCCAGATCCTCGCGACCCCTCTTAAGCTTGATGCTCGGTACGCTCTGCACATCATCTATGAAGTCATCCCAACTATCGTAGTCACATTTGAGGTGGTCCTTCAGTAAGTCCGGTATGCCTTCAACCACGTATTCGATTAGATGTCCTGCTGTATCTCTCATTCCCAGGGCGAGATGCGACACTTTGCTTACCCAAGTGACGTGTCTGTAGTTGCCCTCTGCCCATACACCAATCTCGTCCTCCTCTAGTAGCTCTGCCATGACCCGTTCCTTCTGCTGTGTCTGCATGTACTTGGGTCATTTGGGAGGCGGCCAATGTTTGCGGAATGCGAGTTTGAGGCCTGAAAACATGAAGCTTTTCCTGGTTGCAATGTCCTGGAACCATTCTTCTGCTATGTTCCCTGGAGCTAATTGCATTTCAAAGCGGCTAATTCGCTGCAAATCATTCCAAGATGCTGGCATTGACAGCTTGAATTGGGCGAACCATTCCGTTGGCTCTTCTTTGTTTGCATAGTCCCCCCAAAACAATGGCACTGTTTGTGGGTTCTTGCTAGCCATAGGTAACGGTGGTGAACTCGACTGTTTCCTGATGGGTAGTGCTGCTATGTTGGTGGATGGTGTTGGCGTGGGACGTGTTGCTGTGAGTGAAGAGGTTGTTGTTGGAGAGGATGATGTGCTATTGTCTTGACTTGGGGTGAAGTGAGCTGGTTGAAGGAGGAAGGTAGGGCTTCTGGTTTCTTCCTTCAAGGGTGAGTCTGGTGACCCTTGGTATTCTAGTTGACAGGGTAATGAGAAGATGCGACGACACGGAGTGAATGGTGCTTGATTGCTTGGATATGCTGGAAAAAATGTAGGTCTAGTGGGGGATAAACTCAAGTTCCTGCTGGCACTAGTCGTCCCTGTAGGCGTGAGTCCACGAAGTCTTGCACACATATCTAAGTTGATTCGTCCTGAGTCTGAGCTTTCTATACTGTTAGACGGTGAACTGGGTCGCTGCCCCACTCTCATCACCAGATAGACATGCCAGCACTGTGTTCTGGAAAGGACAAGGACAACTGAGATGCTGATGTCTGCTGGGCTACACGCAACTAGCTACAACCAAAGTCCCCCAGGGACTGCAGAACCCCCTGGCACCCCTGCCTCTCACTCTGCTGTCTCCCGCCAGCCTGTCTCTGCTCTGCTCCTGCGCCCGACATGACTACACCTGACAAGGTGTACCACTACAGCAGTTAGGCACCCTAGTTATGCTGTTTCAATCGGCTATTCGAGTCACGTACGACATCTGCGTTGATCCTGCTGCCTCTCCAGCACCAACTCTACTCCAGCGTGGAGCATCATACTGCATTTTCACACCCCGTTCCCAAGCGATCCGAGTCCTTTTCTTGACTGGAAATTATCCAAGTTACTTGGACGCTCTGTGCAACACCCATCCAGGGTTGTTAAACCTCAAAAACCTGGATTGCTGGAACATTTACCTAGAACAGGTGCAAGCACTACTGATGTGTCCTTACACGCGACAGTTCTTAACCCTGGGGGGAATTCTATGGCGTCTTGTGCTCCAATTCAGCCCACCTTCCCTTCTCAATCACGCTCTTGCAGGCCCCTCTTCGGACATCATGATATGGGGAATAGGAGACATCGCCAATGGTCAATGTGATGATTCTGTGGCAGCGGTGGACAGCGCCACACTGATTGATGTTTCAGAAGCTGGATCTTTTTGGCTGCCCCATGACATCTGGGATGCATCTTGCCGATGGAAAGAGTTTTGGTCAGACACAGATGAGCAGTGGTTTCAATCACATCTCCAGAACTTATCCTCTAGGAATGTGGGAGCTAGCAAGACCCACAAGGATTGGAAGTGTTTCTTCAGACCCATTTCAGCAGCAAAGTCATCAGACACATCTATATATGGTTCAGAGGCATTCGCTCGTGAGCTGTTTGGACAATTGGGCTTTTCCACGGCTCTGGTCCCTACCTGGGATTTGTCAGTGGACAGGTAAATGTGCTACTTGCATAAGATACTATGTATTCACATCACAGTGCGTTGCGACAAACATGTATGAGTCTGTATGAGACCTTTGTAGCTTTGATAGTACTTCTATAGTGGCAAGAGTATATCATTGTACATACATTGCATCAAGGGAAATTTACAAACCATTGTAATATCAGCTAGTAACAAATATATAGGAGTTTCATAGCATTGAGTGACAGCATTATAATTTTCAATAGTCACAAGATGCTGATCCATTGAGAATTGTAGATGTTAGAGATATTATTATATTACTACAGGTAAATTCTGACATGACAAAGGTGGCTATGTAAGTGTGCATCACATAGTGCAATGTAGTTATTGGTAATAGCATTATATTGCTATAGTGAATCCTCACATTACTATGGCAGCTATGTAAATGTAGGAGGTTGCTATACAGTGATCATAAAGGGGGGGGGGGGGTTATTATGAAGCTATGACAGCTATATATGATATAAAGTGCACTATAGAAACCCTAATTTTTTCAGATGATCTTGGTGAGTTTGTCACACATAGCTCTCACACTATTCTCATCAGCATTGCATCAGCATTTTGCATCATAACCTTTTGGATTACAAATTTATGGTGTTGCATGATGTAACATCTAAATTGAGGTGGGTAAAGGACTGGTGAAGTCAAAGATAACACTGTTTTTAATGATCTTGCTACAATACACTAACATCATCGTCAATAACTCTCAAAAATTTATTATAGTATTTACATGTACAGTGGAATATTACTGTCCGCTATGATTTTCGAAAAAATGAGTTATTATAGAGTGGGATGCATTTCAAAATGTGATGAGTAAAGGACTGGTCCTATACTGTATGGTGCTGCCAAAGTCCAGTTCGGTCTGGTTCTTGGGCCTCTGAATGTAAACCCCAAACTGGACTATTGGTCAGGTTCAGGCAAGGAGTATGAACACTTGAACACAACATATAATTTAAAAACAAATTGTAGAAATTACATGAAAAATTTGATACACATGAGTAACTACACAACATCCATGAGGGGGTATTCACGAGCAGCTGCAAACTCAGCTTGTGCCATTGCAGATAGTATGTGACCCTGACGATACATACTCTTTAGCAGTTGCAGAGCCTCAAACATTGTTGGCAACAAGCAGTTTCGGCATGTCCCAGTGATTCCACCACTTGAAAAGGCCTGTTCTGATGCAATGGCAGAGCCCTGAATGGCCAGATAGTCTTTTGTGATGTGGGAAATGGTAGGATATTGAACTGAATGATGCTAGGAATATGGTGAGCTTGAGGAGAAATAGCAATACAAAAAACTAAACTTACCCCCCACCATGCCACCACATCATCAATGTCCTCTAGCGGTGTTGCAAGATAATCATCAAGCTCTTGGCGAGGCCTTTGGCTCATAATGTCATTGATGACATGAGATTTGATGGCATCACACATCCAACTGTGGCCATACGACCCTTGATGAGTGAGCAATGAAGGAACAGCAATAGCTCACTCTGCATTAGGCAATGAACTTAAAGTAAGATAGGCCACAGTCATACTTAACTTGATCACGTGGTGTGACTGAGGTGGTGATATGATGTGATTTTGTGTTATCAACTACTATCAGTCACCATTATACAATGTTATCAAGGTTGCGCAAAATATCCTACATTCTCTTTGGAGTGAGTTGTTGACTTAGCCCAGCTTCCCAGGTTTGCAATGTTGAAGAGTTGTTTATGTTTTGGCATACTATTGAGAGGTAGTGTTGGTTCTGTCGATGGCTTCTGAAGCAGATGACAAAGCACAATTAGCATGTCCCAAACATAAGAAAGTGATCTTCACTTTCAGTTTGAACTAACTATATTACAATTTTAAAACCTAAGCTCTCTAAGGATGTACTTTAGCTAACATTCCTAAGTTCTACTTTAGCAAAAACGATGATTTGAAGGAGGAGATGCGATTCTGGTACTTCTGTCATGAAATGTCATGATCTGATTACATGATCAAGTAAAGTATGACTGCGGCCTATCTTATGATGATAATGTTTGTCAAACTATGTGAAATTAGTGCACTTGCAACCATGAGACAGACATGGACTTATGACTTTTTGCAAGCATTCCATACCTGCCTCAAAGTCATAATGCTTCCATTTACTCTTCATGTATGTGACCTTATAGTCAGGGTCAAGTGCTAGGATGACAGGGGGCATTCTATAGTAAATGTAGCACATACCAAGACAAATAAAATAGACATTGTTTTTGTTGATCTTGTGGTACCATTTGCAAAGATTATTGAGACCAGAGTTGATGGCCATTGAGAAGTTGTTGAACTTTGAACAATTGGCCATGTTTTGCCAAGTCTCTTGCAGAAACTTGAGGACTAGAATGGTATGCCATATAGTAGTTTGCGAGTTGCTGAAAAAGATTGTTAGGTGTTTGTGGGCTCCTTGTAAGTAGTTTAATAGTTAGCACAAAAACAAACAATGGAGAGGCTTACATGCACCTGAAGCATGTCACACATTAATTCCAACACTTCCATTCATCCACTGAGAGCTTCAATGCTCCATATGACTTACCCTGCAAGTTAGGAACTTCATCGCTGTTGTCTGTGAGCTGAATAAATCTATTGAACCCCTTATACAACTGAAGTGCGCGTTCCATCATGCCAAAAAGTGAGGCCCATCTTGTGCAAATCCATTTTAATAGCTCAAGACTTGGCTCATTGACCTTAGCACAACACTTCTGAAAGAAGGTTTATGTCTGAGAAGATTTTTGTACCTGCATAAATGGTTCATTAAAGCAGGCTTATACTCAACTGAAGGTTAAAACTTATCTGTGTTACCAGTGTGAGGGCTTTTCCAATGGTATCGGCAACCTCAAAATCAGTCATTTCATCACCCTCATCATCATTTGTCATGTTCTTGCTGAGAATACTAGCCATGTGAAAACAATGTCCTCAATAAAGTGTTTGGCCGCTAAGTGTAAGGCATGCTTCATGCAACTAATAGACATCAGTGACATTGAATTGAATTGAATGTGAAATAAACAACTTACTACACATGGTACTCACTGGCAATCCACTTTGTATCAGAGGGGTCAATAGCATCTGCAACAGTCTGAATCGCAGTATTATTGTTAGTGGCATTGTTAGCCATAAACCAACCAAGCTTGTTATAAATGCCATAGTCATCGATAGTTTGTATTAAAATTTGGCCAATGTTGCTGCTGTTATGATTACCATTGATGGTGGTAAATGCAATTTGCTCCACCTTCAGCTTTCACTCATGAGGTTTCCCAACTGGGGAGTCAATATAATGTGCCATGACAGATAGGAAAGGTACACTGGGTTCAGAGGTTCATGAGTTGAAAGTGATAGACACCTTACTGTTGACTTGCTCCATTTTGTCGTTGACATGCTGGACAGTGAGTTTGGCTTGTTGAAGAATTTCATCATGAGTTTTGGTGTGATGGAGAATGTCTCTGTCCATAAGGGAAGGCCGGAGATACTGAAGGAGTTGACAGAATAGTCCCTTATTAACAAGTTGGAATGCCTATGTATGGCATAAGTGTCTTAGTTACACAAAAAATTGTAATCACTCACCTTATGTATTTTAGGTATGAGTGACTGGTCTAATATCTGCTAGGTCCCATCAGTTGCTTTGCAGTTGGCAGGTATGGCACAATTGTGCATCTTGATACCTTATTCCTTGCACCAGTCTTGGTAGATAGCTTTACATTACAAGTGATATGAGTATGGTGAGTGGAAATGCTGCCTTTGAAAAAGCATTCATTCCATGGTACATTGTTAGCTCTGTAATCAACATTAGTTATGTGTGATCAATTCAAAATGTTTGAAGTCAAAACATACTTGCATATTTCACACCACCAGCCATCTGTGTGTGCAAGTAAGCATGATTCTCTACAAGCATTGGCACATGTTGTTGCCTGTGTGTGATTTCTGCATTTGGATCTGATGGATGATTGAAATCATAGTAAGTGGGGACTTGACAGTGTGCTCTTATTTTGAAAGCTGTCCATATGGTCATTGTGAGAATACAGAGCATCTTGAGATAAGTGTCATAGTTAGGAATTTGCTTATTAGGCAGGAACTTCTTGCTCACTGCCAAAAAGCACTGCCTCTGCTATTATTGTATTAGTACCTCCTTCAGGCATGGCATTCTATAGTAGTACTTGGTAGCGCATATTTGACTTTGCTACTTTCATCATTCTCTTAAACTTTTCGTTGGTAGATTATTGCCTGGTGTAAGAATAGAAGCATGCAAAATTATTGGCTGGAGAGCTGGCACCAGCCACAAATAGGCCAGTGATGGGTGAGGGAGGGGTGGATACTAGAGGCAAGTCTCTCTAAAATGAGAGTGGTGCAGTAACCATAATATCACCTGTAGCCTATAGAACAATGTTAGTCACAATCACAAGATAGGTAAGCAACATACTCTGATAACACTAGTTGGAAATAGGTATCCTCAATACTTTTTAGATAGTTAACAAGGGTTATATACAAATACCTTGCAAATTTCAGGAAGGTCAATGGGCAACTATCTTACATAAAAAGCTCATTCTTCTTTCCTGTGCCTCTCATGCATAGGCACAATGTTTCTAAATATTGTTGGTGTAAACACACCAAATCACTGAGCCTTACAAGATGCAAGTTCCAGTAGTGTGAATGAAGGTAGGGCTTGGGCTGATGGAATAGGTGGCAACCCTATGATGGCTGATGGTAGCCCTACAATATCTAAGTATAGCTCTGTAATAGCTGAGGGTAGTCTTATGGTAGGCCTAGCTGCTCAGAACCTTCATTGTTATCCTCTATCTCATTATTCTCTACATCACATTTCTCTATCTTATTCTCCTCTATCTTATCATCCTAAAAATCTTCATCTATGCTTTCTGAGTTAATCTATGAGATAAGTTGCTTGTAGGATGCTGGAGGCTGGGGTTGCTTGATACAGATGCTGATCTGGCTTGCATCTAAGTTTAAGAATGAGTTCAAATCTATGTTTTTACTTAGTTTTTTAATTGCCTAACAATATTTAAATTAGTTGTATGTGCACATTTAATAAGACATATCTTAGTGTTCTTATGTATAGGTTGTGTTTTTGTGGTCTTTGTGTGTTTCATACAAGTTATATTCTTTGTGTTGCAACTTGAACCCACCTTTGGGGCCATAATAAAGTGGGTGGAAAATATACAATAAGATGCACCCTCAATTCTGGTACTTAATAGTTAGACTTATTCAATAAGTTGCATGGTTTCATAAACCTCATGATGTAGCCAAATAAATAATAATAATAATCAGTAATCGCAAATGCAAACACCTATGTATTAAACACACCCAGATCTTGTATGCTGTGAACCACATGGCACGATTAGCATGGTTCAAATAGTTTCATATGGGGTCAGGACATGATAGAAAAAAATGATATGATAGTAAGAAGATGATATCAATAATGACAATATCAATATAGCAACAAGAAGAGTAAGAGTATGTCATGAGGTTAGGGAAATAATTCATAGCTATAAGCAAGGCCCTCATAAGGAGCTTTTCACTCCAAATTTTGACAAGGAAGCCAATGAACAGCTCACTTGATCTTTCACAGGATGGTCACAAGCCTTCAATGGCCCTTCATGCTCTCTTTGATGCTATCCCTTAGTGGAAGTGCAAAGAAATCTTCAATATATCATATATCCATATGTGTAGCTTACAGCAGCATGGTATGCTAGAAAACTTTTGAGTTTGCTATTGAGAAAGTGCTAAAAGTGAAGTAGCATAAAATACACAGTACATGCACCTTTGCAGCTGAGAGAAAGAGATCCCCACTCAAAAGTCTACTTCAACTACACCTAACACCACCAACTCCCCATCCAGAGTTGAGTCTACATGCACTGCATACAAGCAAGAATAAAAGTGTGTCTCTAGATCTATCCTTTCCTATCAATTTTCTCCTCACATCTCCAACTCTTCTCCTTTTCTCATCTTTGGCATCCTGGTGTTGTCCACAAGCATTCATATCATATTAGCACTTGCTGGTGTTCATTGGGCATTTGTACATAGTGCTGGTGGCATTGGACATGGCATAGTGGTCATTAGTGTTGATGGTATTGGCATATGCACCAATGCTGATGTGAATAGTGGGGGTGAGGGTACAAATGGTGATGTGGTGTTCAATGAGTTGTGCACCCATGGTACTAAGTGCTTGCTGCCAGTATTTGGATGGTCTAACCCATGCACAGGTATGGGTAAGGGTATGGGTGCCATAAAAGGCAACCCTGACTGATATGTACGGATATACAGTATGTACAAAAACCATGGTTCGGAGCATCCTGCTCATCTCGTCTACCCTATCCATTTGGTGTTCCAGGCATGCCCCATAAGAATCACCCTGTCATGTCATTCAACTAAACCTCCAAGCGGAAGTCACATTCACGCATCCAACCTGATCGCAGGTAGTGGCAGCCATCCGGTTTAGCCCTATGCTAGACTAGAAATACATTTAGAATCAAGAAAACACTGCCAATGGATGCCAGATGACAATGATACAAAGTATTCCTGTATCAAATCCAGCACATACTTGTTTCATATCCACATCATATCTGAATATGATGAGACATTCAAAGTGTCCTGGGTAGAGGACATACAATAAAACTTAACTTCAGTTTAAGCAAAAGTATTGATGGCTTACCGCCTCCAGGCTCCCATGAGTCAGCAACAACATGAAGTACGCTGTGCCTTCGGACAGCGATTATACTAAAATATTATCAATAGCCTTCCCAAGAAGTATAATTAAAAGACTCACATGTTATCCCTTCAGAAGCCTGGGAGATATATATTCAATCTATACTCCGAAAGTGATGTCTCCACCACTATCTGAGTGTCCAGGAGAGGGGAAGGGCAAAGGAATGAGTGTGGAGGATGCTTAGAGGTGTCTTCTCCCAGGCATTCAAACTGTACCAGTGGAGTCAAAACAACCGGTGCCTCGGGAGTATGATATGAAAACAATGTAGGAGTTGAACTCAGTGAAGAAGGCGACCGTAAGGGGCTGGGAATATGGGATAGACTCCCTGGCTGCTCTGATAGTAGTCCCGCAGGGCTATGATATAGCCAAACACTGGTGCTAGGTTTAAGTGGCATTGAGGGTATTGACCACTCACCCTTACCTGGGACCTGTGTAGGTTACTCATACTCATGCAGTTGCTTAACATGGATGAAGCTTTCAAATGGAATCTATCAGAATTCATACTCACATCACCCTCCCACATAAGGTACCTTGTCATGATGTGATGAGCTTTTGCCAATTTTACATGAGTGCTTTGCTCAAGTGTAGTCCAAATGGTAAGCAGTCAGGAAGCAGTGAACTCAAATATATTTGCCATATTGGTGAGACTAACGGAATTATTGGTGCTAGTGAGAGCACCATTGACTATGAATGTAGACTTGGACATAATGAATTTGCTCTGAAATATAATATCAGCAGCCATAAGAATTTATATCTCTGGTTCCCATTGGAGCTTAAAATGATTTGTGTTCTGGGAACAAGCCATAAAACTTTTTTATTGTTTAGTTAATTTGAGTAGATGACTGAAAGCACAAAATATTCCATAAATAATTGCTACAAAACATTGGTGACATCAGCACTGGTAAACACTGTCCCTAAATTAATCATCAGTGAACTCCACTATGATCAGTATTGCTTAGTTCAAAATCCTTACTTTCACGAGGTCCTTATATATACATTTGATCTATATTGAAACATGTGGTGGACTATGATTTTGTGGTACCAACTGTAAGAATCACAAACCTTGTAGACTCCTATGGGTCCAGCTATTGTTTGGTCCCCACAGTGCATCTAAAAAGCTGAGTTGGTTGAAGCTCACTCTAAAGTGCTTTTGAGCAGTTCATTTGTGGACTAGCTCAGGTTTGCATTTGTAAAGCATACTTTTAGTTATATTACACCCTGAGCTGGTAATATCAGGTAATTTATGCAAAGATGTGTTATCAAGATTATTGAAAAACAATCATTGTATTGATCTATGTTATCTACACTACATTGTATAGTAAATCATCATCATCATCAGCCTCAATATCACTGCACATCTGCAATGGTCCAACTTCGAGTATATCAAGTTTAAAACTTTCCAGTGTCTTTTTATCTTCTCCATCAAGACCGTCGAGAATATGTGAAAGGTGCCGGTTCCAGAGTGCCTGGAAGGAACCGGCACCATACGTCCAGCTGAGCGAGAGTTTTTGGCTCCTCTCTCTTCATTGTTTCTTCTTTGTATCACACATCCCACTCACTTGTACCTACAGTCTCCTCACTTATTTCTTGTATTTTCGATTATCAGATACTTTGCTTTAATATTTCAAATGACACACCAGCATTTAGGCCTTAATCTCCCAGGGAACAGCAACCCTCAAGCAACCCCATCCAGCTCTACTTTGCAGAGCAACCAGATATCCACTGCTAATAGGCCTATGCAACCACCCATCCTACCCTTGCCTCCGTCAACTCAAAGGATGGGAACCACTGTCATGCATGGTATGTGATTCATACCATGTCAGATATATATATAGAGTGATAAGGAAGATATGAGAGACTGTCTAGCCCTCTGTCACTAAGTTACCTCTCTATTTTTCCTTTTTTTCATTGTCTTGTATTTTATTTCTCACTTTTCAGGCTTATTTTACCTTGTATTTGTATCAAGCATGTGACCTTCTGTTTATTTCTCATTGTTTATTTTTATTTGGCTTCTTTCAGCCACCAAGTTTTGTATCTCTATTTATTTCTGACTGTTTATTTTTATTTGGCTTCTTTCAGCCACCAGATTTTATTTGTCATCACATCATGTGACTGGGAAATATTCTGGTTTGTAACATTATTTAAGCTGACTCAACATGTTTAGTCATGATTGGTCATGCTTTGTAACAACATTTAACATGACTCAACATGTTTAGTCATGGTTTGTCATGGTTTGTAATTTCTTTGTAAGATTACACTGTATTTGTAATGTACTTAGTAATAAGCTGATTCATCACCTGGTTTGTAAGCCATATTCTTACCAATCCATCTGATTAATCATGCTTAGTAAGGGGGTTCCCAAAAGGTATAAAAGGACCCCATTTTTACCCATGAAATACAATCCTCCCACTTGACTCTTATCTCAAACTGTGTGAGACCACTAAGACTTAAAAGTGCAGGCCAATATAAGTGCCTTGAGGTAATCTAAGATATCATTATCTACTCTAAGTTATATACTACCTTACAGGGGTTGACTATATAATTTTCATTATTGTTATCCTACTCTAGGTTATAGACTACCTTACAAGGGTTGACTATATAACCATTGAACAGCTCTCATTCTAAGCTTTACGTGTATACAAAAGACTCTCTCTTTCAACGGAAAGTGAGACACATATCTAAGGACGACAAAGTTGAAACAGACTTTCATAGGTTGAAACATGACCTACTAGGCTGAAACAAACCTAACGGATTTATCCAGAACACAGAACTTTCCACAACACTTCATATAAGACTACACAAGAAGAGGACAACAAACTAAATCCTCCCAAGAACTCACCATGTTACCTCCCACAAAGTAGAAAAGTCGGAGACCGTGGACTTAAGGACTGGCAAGAAGTCTTCACCATGTATAATTGTGTTGTCATTATACACAACTTTCATATAAGACCCTTAAGTAATAAGACATCACATCTACCCACCTGAATTTGCCTCCCACTGGTAACCCAGCACCTAGTGGATCATCACCTCACCTAGCGCCACAAACAAGACCTTCCACGCAATCTGGACATTCGCCCACTACATCTGCTGGATTGTCTAACTCAGCAGCTAATCTGCCCACGCCTAATGCACCCACTGGCACGGCACCCCCACTAGTGGGGCCAGCTATAGTCCAACCGGACCCAGCTGCGCAGAGGCGCACAACTGAGTGTGCAGCCCTATGAGCCAGGCTTCTGGAGTTAGAAAAGGAGGAGGCCAATGGCACCCACCCACTGGCAAATGCCCCTCTTATTCGTATTCCTGCCTCATTTGCAGACCCAGCTGCAGTTGATAGAGCTCGTGAGGCCGCTGCCGCTATGCACAATGAGCCAAAGAAGCCCACATTGCCAGAATTGGTTCCTGGCTTCAAAGCCAACCCACTTGATGCCAGTAAGTTCTCCTCTACAATATTTCATCGTTGTCATTACATTGTCATGCACCTCATTGGCGCAAATCCTCCATCGTGGCTCTATGCTCCTCTTTGGAGGCAGGCCTTAATTTATATAGTACCCACTTTGTTTCCCTCCACACCGTCGAGAGCTCCATTGCTCACATAGATCTTCGCATTACAGTCATTCCTCCAAAGGTAGAGGATGCCTTAAGGCAATACAAATATGTGCCATACCTAGCAATTACCCCTGCAGCACGCCTTCATGCTGCTCGCAACGGCGACAAGGCTTTTTCCTTCAATACACAAGGCAACTTAGTAGCCAAAGGTTTAGATCATAGCAAAGAACAAACAATTAAATTTCATGATTGGTTGACTGCATCCAGAGCCATGGAAGAGCATATCACCTTTTACCACGGCACCAACCATGGGGCAGCCTTCATATCTCATCATAAGATTGTTTCTGAGCTCACATCCTCCCACGGATGAGAAATTGCGCAAGAATATGATATTGCACAGTGAGAGCTGGCCACACAGAACCCAGCCCATGACCTGACAGGTCTGGACATCAATGCCCTCACACTTGTAGCAACTCAGGCCGTCGCACGTATATCCCTAGCCACTCAGCTAATACCACCTCATACATCGACATCTCCACTGAAATGTTCAGCACCTGGGAAGCTTTTGTACAGAGCTACACAATCTCTGTGCAAGAAAGTGCGAGTACATTGCTTTCAATGTGGGCACTCTGGACATTTGCCGGGCGACTGCAGTGCCGAATCTACCTCTGCAGGCAGAACTGTGGCCCCAATTACAGCCACAGCAAAGAGCAGACACACTCTCACAGCAGCCAACAGAAAGCACTACTGCTTCAATTGGGTCCGCTCTTCTGCCTGCTCGTTTGGAGCCAACTGCACCAACTTCCATGGATGCAGCATCTGCGGAGAGGCTAGTCATGGAGCTGGCAGCTGCACCCAGCGAGCCTGACCCCCGCTTAGTGATAACTCCACTCATTGTAGATTGGGTTGAGGAACTTCTATGTAAATATAATATCTTAGACAACTGGTTGCACATACTTGCAGGACTTCGCAATGGTTTTGATGTTGGGGTACAAGGCACCCCACCGAACACTCGTTTATTTCAAAAATCATACATCTTCTCAGCTAGACCCTTCCTTTATCGACTTGTACATTGCCAGCGAACAAGCCACTGGTTGTTATTCCCAAGGTTACACCCCTCATGAACTCGAACTCCTAATTGGACCTTTTCAATCATTGCCCTTAGGGCTAGTGCCAAAGCCTCATTCCAGCAAATTCCGCTTGGTACAGGACCTCTTATACCCATGAAACGACCCTTCCTTTGCTTCAGTAAATGCAGGTATCAATTCAGACAACTTCCCCATGGTATGGGGCTCATTCGACAGCACGGCAGAACTAATTCTCACTCTTCCACTGGGCTGCGTCACAGCAACGTTCAATATCTCAGTGGCATATCACATAACTCCCGTGCACCCTCTCCAGCAAAACACTCTATGTGTATTCTGGCGCAGGATCATCTACATGGACAGAGCTCTCATGTTTGGTTTAACATCCAGTGCTGGAGTATTTGGATCTATTGCCGACATGCTCATCGCTATCTGTGGAAAGGCAGGTTTTGACCCGATCTGAAAATGGGGGGACGACTTCCTCATCATCTGTTTACCGCATCAATCTTGGACAGAAGCCGATTTCATTGCCCTCACTGCTTACTGTGGTGTTCCATGGAGCCTCGAGAAACTCCGCTGTTTTGCCTCCACACAAAGTTATATTGGATTAGACTGGAACCTCAAAAGAAAATCTGTAGCCTTACTGGAGGAGAAACTTGCCAAAGTTCAAGCTCTGGTGAAAATGTGGCTAGAGACTGCCACCAAATTCTCTGAAAAAGAGGCAAACAGCCTTCACAGAAAACTCATGCACGTTTCCTGCATATTCCCGATCATTCATCCCTTCTTAAGGGGGCTTTCATCATTTGCAGCAATATTTTTCTCACCTTGCACAAAGCTCTCCCTACCAAAAGGTGTTATCAAAGACCTCCAATGGATCTCGGACTTGATTCCAATCCTTCCCAACAAAATTCCTCTGCACTCCACGCACCTGCAGGATATAGGTTGGTGGGGCGATGCCAGCACCTCCTTTGGCATTGGTGTTGTAGTTGTCCGCTTCTGGGCAGTTTGGCATTGGGCGCCAGGTTTTCGAGTCGGACCAAAATGTGCCTTCGACATAGGATGGGCAGAGGCAGTAGCTGTGGAACTAGGGCTTCGCATGGCACTATACCTCAGTCAGTCATTATCTCATCTTACACTGCTGTACCCTCACTCGTCCATTTCAGACCTATTAAATACAGGGAGCCCACATGACCACATCTTCCGAGTCTGGTCAGACAATGCAGGCATTTTTGGTATGACCAACAAAGGCCATTCCCACAGCTCGGCAACCAATTCCACCCTCAAACACATTTATGCCTTGCAGGCCCTCAATGAAGTGTGCCTCCGCACAGAATATGTTCTGAGTTGAGACAACATCGCAGACACACTCTCACGTGATGACATAGCAGCTTTCTTAGCTGGTTTTCCCCGAGCGGCTCAACAAGCCTCTTTCAATTTGCTGGATCACCTCGAGGGCAAGTTGATATCATTGTAGCCTCAGCCCATTTGGTCACAGTTGCCATTCGTCCCCCACCAGCAAACTCTTCACCACCATCAGTCCCATCTTGTCTCCTCAGCCTTAACCCTTCATCTTTCTGATCCCCTTGTTGGGCAAACGAACGACTATTCCTTTGGCGAGGGCCCAATGTCCCACCACCAGCAATGATTGCACACCCCATCATAGAGCATTTGGCCAGCGTAGCATCCAGAGCTTCCCTTTGCGATACAATGAGCTATGGCTCTGGCCTCTGCAAATTTCACCTTTTTTGTGACATTTTCTCTATACCAGAGTCCGACCGCCTCCCAGCCTCCTTTGAATTACTCCATTTGTTTGCCCTCTGGGCAGTCTCAGACCCTTCGCCTGATGACTCATTCAGCAGTGCTTGCACTGTGATCCCTTTTGAACCTGTTTCAATAGGCATAGCTAGAAAATACCTTGCCGCTGTTTGTGCATGGCACATCACTCAAGGCTGGCACCCACCACTTTCTGAAGATGACCATGCTCGAATAAATTGGTCTCTACACGGTTCAGACAACCTGCTTGGTGCTCGATGCAAGCCGCTCTGTCCTCCAGTCACTATCAATATGTTACATGCACTCAAAGCCACCTTAAACTTATCCGACTCATTCGATGCCTGTGTCTGGGCAATGGAAAGCTGTGCCTTTTTTGGTATGATGTGTTTCGGCGAAGTGTCGGTTGAATCACGTACAGCCTTCAATCCAGTAAAACACATCACTTGCAAGGATGTTTTCCTGGGAATGGGCCTTGTAGGGAAGGCATATGCTCGATTAGATCTGCCATCAGCTAAAATGGCTCGCCCAGGAGAAATTCAATCAATCTTCCTTGTTTCCCAGGGCGCACTCTGTCCTATTACAGTGCTACACAACTTAGCATCAGTAGTACCGGCGCTCCAAGAGGACCCTTTGTTCTCATGGCGAGACAAACTGGGTGACATCCGCCCTATGGTAACACAGCATGCACTTGAGCGCATAAACTGCATAATCGCAGCTTGGGGGTGGGGAACCACGTTCAGGCACTCGTTTCACATAGGAGGGGCCTCATTCTACCTTGCACAGAAGGTAGATCCTGAAATAATGCGTCTAGCAGGGCGCTGGCATTTGCTTGCCTATGAAATGTACATCCGCACCTTCGAACAAATTGCTTCTCAACACCTCAGCATCATCCCATCGTAGCACTGTCTCACCAGTGATTGGGCTGGCTGCGTGATCCGCTGCAGTTTGGTTTCACCAGCACATGGGTAAACAGCAATCTTGTCAGTGTCCAAACCAAGCTAACGCTCGGCCCCAGCCCAACCACTGTTGGAATGACCTCTATACCGCCCAATAGACAAAGCTGGAATGTGAAAGGTGCCGGTTCCAGAGTGCCTGGAAGGAACCGGCACCACACGTCCAGCTGAGCGAGAATTTTCGGCTCCTCTCTCTTTGTTGTTTCTTCTCTGTATCACACATTCCACTCACTCGTTGTAAAGATACAACAATGCTAGATACTATATGAAGTAAGTGTCAGCAATATAAAAATGTTGTATTGGTCTTGCACAGCCTAGTCTGCTATACTTGCTGGACAAGTGTGTTCGACCCGAGGGGTTTGCTATTGGAATAAGTATATAGTGAGTCAATCGATAAATCGTCAAAAGTCCAAGCACGAGAAACAGAATCCGAAGGTATAATTATGAGTCCGATGCCAAAGTGTCGGCTGACATTTTCAGGTTTAGCGGGTTTCGGGTGCAGGTTCGGTGGGTTTGCGTCGGGTTTGCAAAATGATTGTCGGGTGTAGTGAGCGGTATGCAGAATATTGATAAGGACGGGTGTTTCGGATAGAAAGTGCGGTAATATTCGCAATG
The DNA here is from genome assembly GCF_016647785.1 of Suillus fuscotomentosus. Taxonomy (NCBI): domain Eukaryota; kingdom Fungi; phylum Basidiomycota; class Agaricomycetes; order Boletales; family Suillaceae; genus Suillus; species Suillus fuscotomentosus. The sequence continues at coordinate 130,379 of NW_024539629.1, forward strand.
TCAATTAAGAACTACGAAATATCGGGTTTGACCACAAAGTGTCAGGAAACAGCTCCCTACTACTTCCCTCATGAATATGCTGTGTGGAAACCAATATATATATAAGTACGTAGAAATCCGGAACCCTATAGGCAAAAGTAGCAACTGAAGAATTTCGGGTCCAATGTACATGTAAATAAACACGAGGTGCTGCGGACTATGGGAAAACATGTAATAGCGCTAGTGGGGCTAGCTGACAAGACCAGACACAGATAGGACAAGTGCATGGGAAAAATATCAGGTCCGCTAGTCAAAGTGTCAGGTTTGGCGGATATGCATCGGGTTACATCGGGAAGTGAGTATTGTGCAACGGGCATTTGACGTGATGTGTGAAATGGCTGAATACGAGCCTAGTGCGAGCTTGAGTGCTACATCATACCTACAGTTTCCTCACTCGTTTCTCGTATTTTCACCCTCCCTCCACTCCCATTATTGTCGCAACTAATAATCATATTCATGTCATATTGGATTATCTTAAGTATCCATACATACATACCTATCATCATATCTAGCAGCCTATCTTATCACATATAATAGTCATCCGACAATCCGCTGTCGAGTTTGTTTCCCGCCCACCCGGTGGCAATCTCATCAGCATCCAAACCGAGCTAATGCTTGGCCCCAGCCCAACCACTGTTGGAATGACCTCTGTGCCGCCCGATAGACAAAGCTGGAGTTGATGATCTCAACGAATTTGTTGTAATGGACCAGACCTGTGAAGGGATCAATGGATGGCATCATCATCCATTCTTCCTGCAGTACACAGTAAACAGCTGCTATGACAATCATGATGATGTAGTTGACCTTCGTGAGGGGAGATTTGCCAAGGAAGGTCTCATGTCTAAGATACCAAATGAACCGGATCATGACATGCTTGATGAATGTATGGTTGAAATGATTGTGAACATGTATGTTACCATCCTAATTAAAAATGAATGCACATACCATATCAAAATGATGAGAGTGCATAATTGTCAATGTGTCTGTATGGGTAAGTGTCATGGCTATATGCACCTGGTATTGAGTTGGTGTCTGTTCTGTATGTCCTTTCAGGCAGTATAGCTCATATGCATGAGGTACACTGCTGCGAGCAATGTCGATAATTTTGCCATGTGCATTTGTAAGTGCTTGGGATACAGAACAATATTGTTCTTTAGTGACTAGGGAATTGCATAAAACTATAAAGCCTGTTAGTAGCATGTAACAGATGAATCTAATAAAAAACTCACTGGTTAATGAGAAAATTTTCAGGACTGTATCTAAAATAGCTTTCTTGATGAGGTGTTTCTGATCTGCTGCAGTTTGCAACATTGCATACTTCATGAAAAGCCAATCAACAACCCCATGTTTTGCCTTGCATATGATTTGTTGACGGACCTCTTTTGTGGGTGTAATGTCTTGAGGCTGTGACAACAACAACAACAACACCAACAACGGCTCCATCACAGAAGGCCCAGCATGCACTTCAATGGCGACAGGGCTTTGTGCATCAGAACTCACCAGGGTTTGTGGAACCGCATATGGTGTTGATGGCATTGACACCTGCCGGGTCACACATTGTATGGTCCTTGCAAGCCCTGTAGTCTAGAATTAAATGCATCAGCAGGGTGCATCCAACAAATGAATTAATACTCACATGCACTATATTGGATGAAGGTATCTCACCTCTCTGCATCATTGTTAGATCAGTTGGCTTGTATGCTGGCACTAGATGTACTCTGCAATCTGGCACATGCCCACTCCATTGTGACATGGGCAGGTCTGCATCTGTGTAGGGATCTGACCTCAAAGTGTCTGTCAGCATCTGTCTACCTGGAATTGATGCTATTAGCATTAAGGCATCATTGAGTGTGATTGGCAACCTACCAGCCTGACCATACAATGTGTCTATGTCAAAATTGCTGTCGTCCCCAAAGGTAAAGTGTGGCAGTATCGAATCAGCTTAAGTGTCAGGCGTGTCTTCATCAGCATCAAGAGTCCACAGTTTCATAATTCACTCACAATGGCTCCCTTGCCCACCTCCACCTCTATCATACAGATCGAACATATTGTCAGGCATTCATAGTTGTTCTGAAGGAATATTGAGCTGATCATTGGCTGGCTATCCCGATGGATTAAGCCCTGATCCCCAAAATGGTTTTGGGATGGTAGCCTTACTTTTGCACTTGGTATTGGTACCGCATCCAGCACCTTGCATTTGGCAAGCAGAATTAGTGTCAGCAAGTAGAGGAGAATGAGCAAGTCAGATACAATCATAGTAGGGGAAGGAAACAATCAAGTCATCGGTATTTGATGTAACGGACACTCATAGTAGGGGAAGGAAACAATCAAGTCATCATTATCAATGTAACAGACACTTTGATTCTAGTATGCAGGTAATAACACATACAAACTGTACAAGCTGTACAAAATGAAAGATCATAAGTGATAGGAAAAATTGATGAAACAGCAGAAATGGCAAAGAGGCAGGGCTATCTACTAGATATGAAATCAGTGTAGGATATCAGCCATCACATGTGCATGTACATACCACATTTGGAGATCTTATCAGGCCTTGAGGTTTGAGAAATCATCTAAGTCATCCTCATCTTCTACAACCAAAAGCACATTTAAGGGTGATTTGCTAGTAGATTCACCTGTGGATGCTGAGAATATATCATCGGAACGTTTTCCTAAGATCTTCGAGACTTGTTGTACCTGAGTAGACAGAGATCAGAGTGAAGGTAGTTGGTATCATCTGCAACTTCTGTCAGGTTGTGGGAAGAAAACCACTCTCTCATTTTCTCCAACTTGGCATCCTCTAACCCCAGGAACTGTTTACTCTCAACATGGAGTGCTTCAAGGAATGCTGTCTAGCGCTCAGCCTCTTCAATCTCCCATGTTGTCATCAACAGATGTTGGTGTGCTGTAGGTTTACAACTCAGAGTGGTACTATAGGCTCCAAACTGATATCTTTATGTTGTAGGTCGTCCAATACCTAGTCTGCTATATTTGCAGAACAAGTGCGTTCAACCCTAAAGGGGAAGCTAGTGCAGCAAAGGTCTAGAAATGAGCGCAGAAGGTGCTGCTTAGCAGCCAATGCAAAGCGCAGAAAAGTGGTGGGTGCACACGCAGAAACAAAGCAGCAGCTAATAGCTGAAGGTGTAGGAAAATGTGGCTGTGAAGCGGCTGCAGCGTGGGTGGTTCAGATTATAATAGAGATGACTGATAATAGAAATAGATGTAAAGTGGAACAGTAATGGACGTGGTGCGGGTGGTAAACAGACACAGATTACCAATAGCTACCAACTGTAGGCTAATGGGAGTTGCTACTGGAATGTCTGGAAAACAAACTACTGAAAGATATGTACTGCTAGTGTTTAAGTATTGCACTAAGCATTTTCATGTGGAACCAAGCCAATGCACTACCAAGTAGGGTATGTAAAGCTATATGTAAATAAGTGTCTATGATGAAATAAAGGTGGTGCAATGTGGAAATGGTCTGATATGTAAGTATTAATTGCAGAAAATGTACCATTGGGTTGGTTGGACATGGACAGATGGTGCGAAACATTGGCTAATGAAGCATGGCTATGCATGGCTGTGCACGCATGCAGGAATGCAGCGGCTATTGTGGGAAAGTAGTGGCCAATGTGCGTGGTCACAGGAAAGCTGAGCTTCATATAGTAAAGCAATAGGATACTGAGGGATACTGCAAAAATAGCCTCTATGAGGCTACAAGGACTTCCAGTCCTACATCATGCCCTCATAGACTTCATCTACCTCGCACAAAATCCAGTTCATTTGCCTGACTCACTGAATTCCATGGCATAGGCACTTGTGGAATTCCACTCCTTCAAGGATGCCATCATTGATGTTAAGGCAAGGAGGGGGAAGAACAGTGCAAAAGAAGATTTTTTCACCCCTAAACTCAAGCTACTGCAAAGCTTTTGTGGGACAGTTGAGAGACTGGGCTCATTGATGCAGTTTTTGGCTGATGTGACAGAGCACTTGCTCATCACACACTGTAAGGATCTGTTCAGTTGGATGAGTTGACAAAGCAAAGATTTTGCATTGCAGTGTGTGCGGATCCTGGACCAGCAAGAAGCAATGGAGATCTTTGACCTGTTTGCGCTGTTGCATTCTTGTGGTGCATCACTAGTCAATGCTATACATGCCGAGGATGAAGATGTCATAACCACCAACCCTGCACTCTCCTGGGTTTCCTGAGTTCTCCCTGACGAAGCAAAGGTCTATGGTCCTCAACCTATCTGCAACCACTTCCTCAAAGGCATTCTCTCTGGAGATGCACTCACCACCTTTCAACTGAATGTAATGCCGGATTACAAATCTCTGTCCCCAGTTGAGATTTGCACAGAATACTTGCTCCCTGACTTTGATATCACACTCACCAATTTCATTCATCATTCATCCCAGTCCATGGGCTAGCGCATAGCCTCTGGGACAGTGTAGAGACTCATGCCTCTCATGGCGTGATATGGCAGTTTCCACTAAGGGAGTATACAGCACCAACTCGCAGCACCACTCTGTGTACTGTCCACAGCAATTCCTATATGAGGCGCAGCTTTCCCGCACCATGTGCGCACCATTCCCGCGCTTGCGCGCCCTATAGCGCCAGCCATCCAGATGCATCCATCCACTGTCCACCAAGCTCCCTAGTGCGTATATTTCCATTTCCTTTATTAGCATAGTGTTCCACCTTTATTTTTATCATGGACTCTCACCCATATATATCCTTACATACCTACTCGGTAGCGCTTTGGCTCCGCATGACCGCGCTTAGGCGCGCTATATAAGCGCCAGCAGTACATACTATTACTTTACTGAACTTTCACCTCTCACTTTACCTAGTACTTACTACCTAGAAAGTCGCAATAGAACTCTATTCCTTTACATCTCGCACTCTTCTCTTATATTGCATTATATTATCACTTAAGCTTAGTCTCTCTACCATTTCTGCACGCGCGTGCGCGCTTTCCCATGCTTCTCGCTAATATGCGCGCGCATTCCCGTGCCTTCGTACCTTGCGCGCACCTGCGCTTTCTCGCACTTCACTTCGGCGCGTACCTTTAGATCTTCGCTGCACTTGCTTCCCCTTAAGGGTCGAACGTGCTTGCCATCTCAAGCATAGCAGACTAGGCAACACTCGACCTATGACATTTTTAGATACAGTTAGGAGCATCTTTTGTTCCTAGCGGTATTGTTGTTTCTACAACGGCAAATATGGGTACCTCTCTATGTGGAACAAATTCCAACTACAGCTTCACTCAGCATTCCAGCCATGAATCATAATGCCAAGCAGAGTGATACAAGCTTACCCACCTAGTGAGGATTTTTCCTTCGGCAACTATGATACAGTTCTCATTGAAACCATGAGAGATGATGGCCAAACGAGTATGTATGTTTCTGTACTGGTTTTTAGTACTGATTTTATCATTTTTTCCAGGCAGTTATGTCACACAGGTCTGACTGTTTTTCCAGCCAACAATTTGATGAGGATCCAACTTAGACCTTCTCACATACCTTTCTACTCTATTTTTTTATGTCCAATACTTCCACTTTATTGCCTCTCCTGACGAACAACCAGAACTTTCAATGTGGACTGTGGAGTGTTCGTATGTTCAAGATAATACTGGTAATCATTATAGGCAGGGTGCTGTGGTGCAAATTACAGATGTAACACACACTATCGAACTTATACCATGTTTTGGTGAGAAAGTGGCCAGTGATATTTCATTGGCCACTTATTTGGAACATCATGAGTGTTTCTTTTTGAACAACTTCACAGACAAAGAGAGCTACCATACATTTAGTACTGAATTTGCGTAGACTGTGGCTAGATTAGCATGATCAATTGTATTGACTATTGCTATTGCATCTTATCACCAAAAGATAATCAGGCTTGAGTTTTATCAGTCAGATATAGTGCATTATATTGGTATTCAGCATCTCTACCAATCACATGAGTGCATTACTGAAGTCATAGGCATTTGTAAGTGTCCATAATGTGTGTAAGTTAAGTGTTCATTTCAGTGGTTTTGCAGATGTGGCAATTTGTATGACATAATCCATCAGGTTTGCATTTAGATTCACTTTTGTTCCTCACCACTCATTGTACAACCAAGTCTATTCTAACATGTCCCTTGCTGCTATTGCTGCAATAGCCAATGCTACCTTTAGACACTTGGCTGATCACCTTGAACATCTTTTGGGTCAGGTACTCTAATTGGATCCTGCTAATCCCACCAATAGCCAGTTGGTACTAGAAATAGCCAGCATTTAGTAAGTAATCATTTAATCTTCATAAGCTTATCTAAATATTTTTTTAATATATGTACTGCAGATAAAAACATTCTCACCAATTATGCTCTTGACAGCTGCTAAGCTGAGCAAGCACATTTATGCCTTCTCCTATATAAAAGTAAGTACCTAGTGTGGGCTAATATTTATGCTGGAGATCTCCACTGCAAAAGGAGTCTTCTCTACCCTTTGACCATTGGATATAGGAAAGCCTCTACTGACCTATCTCTGCTAGTGGCTAGTCCTTCACAACTTCACACTACAAAGGATAAAGGCAAGCAAAAGGCCTTACTAAAATGCAGTAATGAAAATTGAGGCTGACCAATTGAATGGGGTAAACATTCTGTAATAAGTTCCAGTCATCCACCAGCTGCAAAGCACCACTATGCTTCTTTAAAAGTGGTCATCACTAGTAATGATGACCAGGAGTTGGACACTGCACTAGCTCTAGCAAAGGCATTGGTAAATCCATCTCATAGTCTAGTGAAAACATCAATGCAATCTAATATGCTGTCACCACATGCAACTGCATGATTCAAAATGGTACACAGAGTAAGTTATATTTTTTCTTATTGAATCAGTGCCTTATTAATAGGAGTTAGGCAGGCATCCTTACAAAGTTGCCTCCTGCACTCAAAAAGTCCATGTACTGCAATCAGTCAGCTATAAGGTTGGTGGTATCTACCGATGATGAAACTAATGAGATTCCAAATATTGGACCTTCAAAAAGTATCAGAATGCCATATATTCTGGTTCTGGTAAGTTACCTAATTTATCCTATATATCAGCTAACACTATCTTATGTAGCCTGCCAACATTGCCCCAGTGCCATTACAGACATCCACAGTTGCCAGCATTCTCACTAAGGATGACTATGCTAACTTATCATCTCCAATATGGAACCTACTATATGGCAACTGTGTGCAGCATGATCTGGTCTATTGTCAGAGTTATAATAACTCTAGTAGATAGCTGACTGTTTGTGCCTAGTGCCATAGATCAAAGCAAAAGTATGGTAGTAACAGGTCTACTCTGGTGGGTAGACCAAAAAAGGTAATGCTGGACTACATTCACTGCACTCGATCATGATCTTACTATTGTCCCTCACTATGTGTAGCCTCTCAACATTTAGATATGTATCTGTTCTTTTGTTGTATTGAAATCTAAGTTATTTAGATATGAATATTTCACTAGTATCAGGAAACCCAGTTGCTCTGACACCTGCTATTCCCAACATCCCTAACATTCCTGGTACCATCCCAATCTCACCTGCACCAGCCATTGTCACTAGAAAGTTCAAGAACTCCATATAATAGTCACTAGATTGCAAGATTGGGTTGCTGTTGGTAAGCATCAACTGGCAGAGACCAACCACAGATTGCTTCAGCAATAGGCCTACTTCAACTTCATTACAGAAGAATTAGCCAACCTTTGCTAGCAGATGCTTCTGCTACCCATGGTGCTACCGGTGCCTGAAGTATATTTACCTATCATGATCAGAGGCCAACAGCTAGCTGAGCATTCCATAACCAAAGTATATGAGGTGCAATCTCATTGAAAGGCACTAGTCAGGTTAATTCTCAACAGAAACTTAGAAACTGTGATAAAGCATGTATAGGTTGGCTTGTATTGGTTAGGCATGATCAATTGTCTAGTAGTAGGTAGGTGAAATATGAAGTACTTAAAGTTTTTAGTCCTAGGGTAACTGAGGATGAAAAATATGGATTTACATGATCATAGCAACATGGTTCTCCTGGATTCCTTATCTCCCCTTCAGCAACAAACTTGGACATTCTGCATCTATCAGCTTTATTGAGCTTGGAGTTAGGGAGGACACTACACAAATGCCTATGTAAGGAATGCAGCTCTAAGTGACTCAAATCAGTATTAGCACTGTACATGGACTGATAGACTTGAATTACTGGAACTTCAAATATGAACTCCTTCTCAAATCAGTATTAAACTAACAGACTTGGATAGCCTCAGATCAAACAACATGACTTCTCAGTGCCTGAGGAACTGCCATAGGGGCTACTAGCATGTTAAACATCCTCAAGGTCCTTCAAAAAAGCCAACTACCAGTTGAGAGTAATGTTTGCCTAGAACACTCTTATCCAAAGAGTCAACTGCCAAACCAAACATGCATGTGTATCAATATGGAGTTGCAGCTTGATGCATACCTTGGATGGTTAGATCTTAGACTTCAAAGTAAGTTTGTATATTTAATGAAATATTAGTTGGCATTAACATTTGGCTATCACTTATACCTCCTCTCATAATCTCACATTGTCTCAGTATAAACTGGTCTCTCAGTTTACTGAAGATGCATTTGCTAAAGATGATTAAGTGTGTGAATGCTCCACCTGTGGCTCCAAGATCTTGAAGGGTGATCCTTGTTTTTATGTAGCTACTGTGGATCCAGGAACACCAGGACATTATGTCTGTAGTCCTTATCACAAATAATACCATGGGAAGTAAGCTACAACAGTGAGACCCTGCCATAAGTGGCCAAATCTACACATCATCCAGTGGTCTGTGAATGCTGCACAGAGAAAGTATGAGTAAGGAAAATCTATGTTACTTTATACACTGACAATCATTCTGTGACAATTAATCTACCACCTGTTGTGACTATGGTTCACATTGCACACACCATGTCAGGTCCCAGTGTCAATGTTCCATTAACATGGCAGTGCCCACAGTGCCTATTTTAGGCCTGACCCACTGGTCCATTTCCTCAGGCTACTGGCCTCTAGTTATTCTGAGTACCATGCTACATCAGGAAAAAATGTTCAAGCCTTTTTGTTACAAGTAACATCGGCTACATGGCCCCCCTATCATTTTTCCCCTTTGTCCTCGCCCTCGTATGCCTCCGGCTCGTACTTCTCTACCGACTATCCGTTGACCGGATCCTCGGGACCGTTCCCGTCCCTCATCCCCCTCCTATCGCACCAACGTGCGCACGTGCCTTCGGGCTATGACTCGTTCTGACTCGTGCCACCAATGTGGCTTTCCTTATCTTGTCTTATCTTTCCTTTGACTCGTGCATGATGCACATTGTATCATTTACCGTTGGTTCGTTCCAACGTTTCTCAGTCTCATTCCGCATTCGACCTTACATCACTAATCAGGCTCTGCTACCAGCGTACCTATACCCTTTCCGTTTCCCCTTTGCCCTTACCTACAGTACGGTAGCCTTGCCCTTAACCCTTTCCACTTAGTATAAGTAGTCGGTCATTCTGTACTAGATTCCCTAACTTGAATCTACTCAATCTTCCCTCGAACATACTTCCCTCTGAAGCCCCCTCAGCTTCAGTCTCTAGTATCTTTTTCTTAGGTGCTCATCGCGCCTAAGTCTACCTCGATCGACTACTCATCGTTCAGACAAGACTGTCCTTACTTTGAGAACGTCAGTGACTTTAAAGACATCCGTCTTAGAAGTCACGTGACACGCGCTGTCTTCTTAGATAGATGATCTATAGATAAACACCTATAAAAACAAATATCTCCACGGTCAGCGATTCAGACAAATACCAATGACTGATAACGTGGTCGTTCGTGGGTGGCTAGTTGTATACTACCCAAGGTATGTTCAGCTAAGGATACTTCTGCAAGATCAGTAATACGATGGTCAATCCAATCTATGGACTTTGACAGGAAAACAAACAAACAATGGTCAGCCCGACAGTATGGCAATGACCAAAAGAATATATGGGATTCTTCCTCAAGTTCCCTTTCAACAACAGTGCTTCGTACCAACTATACTCCAAAAGAAATGGTGCGGAATTACAATGATAAACTCCCTCAGCACAAAACAGGTAAA